>NC_143571.1:78781666-79084696 GCF_054136105.1 Typopeltis vanoorti
TTGTCAGAATTCGTTGTATTGTCCTCACAATTTTAGCAACATATCCCCTAAATTTTAGATCCGCATTCACTATAACCCCAAGTTCTCTTATTTCCCCTCCACCTCCAACAATATATCCTCACTAAGAGTAAATCCTACATCCCAACTTTTTTCCCAAAATTTAAAATCTTACATTTCGCAACATTGAACTGGCATCCCCATTCTCGTGCCAATTCATTCAGCTTATTCATTCTAGTCTTCTTGTAAGGCAGCAACAGCTGCCCTGCTCCTCATAGTTCATCCCAACTTTGCATCATTTGTAAACACTGAATATCACCATTACGGTCTTCCACAATATCACTAACATAGTTAGTGATATTGTTAAACAGCAATAGCACTAAAACAAAACAGATCCCAAACCAACGAGGTGTCTACTAGAGACTTTTCTCTTCCGGGATATTGCTTCTCATACGCAACTTTTTCACATCTCTCACATAGGGTTGCCACCTTTTGGTAAGTCCAAAGCGGGACACACTTATCGAATATGAAAGTCTTCCTCTCTTCTAAATGTATAAAATGAAAAAGCCAAAGTTGAATATGTAATTCTAACCTTATAAAAAATTAAACGATTGAATACACTGGTACCGGTACTAGTGATTTAATAATATTTGTATTTTAAATATATAAGTTGTCCCGCTTAGGTGTAATTTGGGACGCTGAAAAGTTTCTTAAAATTCGGGATGTACCCGCCTAATTCGGGACAGGTGGCAACCCTACTATCACATAGTCAATCTCCAATCCAATGAACTAGTCTAATATTCAGCCCCATTCGCTCTAGTTTGGCTATAAACTTATCATGCGGTAATCTATCAGAAATCTTTGCAAAGTATAAGTATACTACTGTGTATCCATCTCTATATCGAATGCTGCTCTCATCTTATTGTAATATCATTATTATTATTTTTTGACTTCATTAGCTAACTACTGCTAATAGTACACTTTTGCTACCTTTAAAAACCGGGCCACCCTCCTTACCTGATCTTTGTATTCTCCTTATGGAATTGAGTAGTACAAAGAATTCTTTGTACTCCTCAATTCCACTCATCTTACGTTGTCTCCATAATGTTTCTTTCTCAGTATTGAATGCTTAATCTCTTCCATTCATTTCAAACCTATCTTTTAATCTGCTGATCCTTGGAATAAAGTTAGATATTGCTTCTACCAGATAGTTCTTGAATATAACCCAAGCAGCATTGATCTCTTTTCAATCCAACTCGACATTTCATAATACAGCTGCAGGCAGTTTCCTGAGCTTCTCTTAATCACCAACCTTGTAGTTCCACATATACCTTTACCTCGCAGAAGTCTTCACACGTTTGACAACCACTCAGGTAAACACTTAATGGTCACTCTCATCAGCTGATCTATAAAATCACCCATAATGATCACCATTTTCCTATTTACTTGGCTAATTTGCTTGTATATTTCATGGTCACTACTGTCCACATTACCAGGCCTATAGTAACATCTGACTAAGTACAGGGTGATCAAAATTTAACTATCGCAGTTTAAAGTCTTGTAGAGTACCACCCAGCGATCTAAATACTGCGAAGCTTTATAGAAATACATTATGAGTCACGCGGAGCGATCTCCGAAAAAAAAATTCAAATTCACTACCAGGGCGCCAGATGATGTATCGCATGTAGATGTAGTAATTTTTCTGTGTCTGTAAGGATAAAACTGATACAAGCATAATAACACATTTTTATTCACTTCTATTACGCATTAACGGCCTGCACTGGTCAATATACTGCCCTTCCCAGTACGCCATAAACTGCATCCTTTCCACAGTGTGTTCAACGGCAGAACGCAGCTGGTCGGGACTGATGTTGCGCACATGGTGTGTTATCCTATCTTTCAGTGCTGGAAAGTTATCAGGATGATCTTTAGAAGAATCTCCTGTATGGATCGACCGATTTGTGGAGGAGCCCAATCGTGTATGAAAATAACTGAATCCATGTAGTATTTTGCTGTACCACAGCTGCTGTAGCTGTGGTACAGCAAAACTGTTTATCATATCGCGATACCTCTCGGCAGTAACTGAGCAGGTCACAGGACCCAACTAGATAATGTCCTCAAAGAAGAATGGTCCAATGATAAACGAAGTTGTAAACCCGAACCAGATAGTTCTTTGGATGAATGCAAAGGAATTTTTTGGATTGCATGCTGGTTTTGCGTAGTCCATACTGGGCAATTGTAAGTATTCACAGCTCCGTTCAGGTAAAAGTGAGCCTCATTTACCCACAAAAACATCTACAGCCATGCAGCGTCCAATTCTACTTGAGCAAGGAATGATAAAGCGAATGTCAGTCAACTTTCAAAGTCCTGCGGGCGCAATTCCTGTGTCAGACTTATCTTGAATGGGTAGAAATGCAGAATCTTCCGTCATTTTCCAGACAGTTGTGTAAGGAACATCCATGTGTCTTGATACAGCACGTTCACTTCAGGGTAACCAACGCTATTATTCATGGCCTGCTCCACAACGGCAGTAGCAACTTCATTCACTTGTGAACTGATTGAGGAAAGGGGTTCCCCCTCTCCTCAATTATTATTATTATTATTATGGTATGTATGTATGTATGTAATTTATATGAGAAATAATAAAATGTTAAAAATTCTAAAAAAAATTATTATTATTAAATTAATTTAATTCAAATTCAATGCCAATAAATAACGCACCAATGAATTAACATTTATAATAAATAAGCATTTACTGATACGTTATTCAAATCATTTGCCAAATGGCTTGATCGAGTATTTTTCAAACAACAGGGCGTGTTCCCTTTGAGTGAAATAATATCCCCCAAAAAACTTTAGTCACATAATTCACAGCATATTACACCTGCCCAACTACGTTTTCAAAAGTACTAAGTGCAATGTGTATTATTTTCAGCTTTTCTGTAAGGTTTTATTCATGAATGTCATTTACGAGTACATGAAATACATATGTAAGTTAAAATTTCCATTTGCTGGAGAATATGCAAGCAGAATCCGCAAGTTGAATTCCCAAACTATAATTGCCTTAAATTAAGTTGTAAACATGTTACTTTGGAAGCAGTTTGTGCATTAAAATTAGGAGAAAATGCTTCAGCCTAAACGAATAATGAAACAAAAATGTTGGAGTCACTGTTTTAAATGCAATTTTACAGTTATCATTCAAGTTATGGGCATTATTAAAATTCTGCGCTGAGGAACACGATTGAATATCAGTGTGCATATATATATATATATGTTTAAGATACCAAGAAATTTTATAATCTTGGTTTTAATCCTTTTTCCCAAGTAAACAAACAAGTCAAGTTTGCGCCTGAACTCAGTTCAAGTTTGGAGGTGGTGCAACTCTTGGTAGTGCAAAACCAGGGCAACTCGTGGTAGAGGTGGGTAAAGCTCTGATCCCCTATCCTTAGTATTTCCCATAATGTAAAACATATCGCACTAGGAGATGTATGCTGTTATACATTATGGGTGGGGGTGGGTCACTACCCAGACCGGTTTCGACCTTTTTTGAGGTCTCATCGCTACAAGGTGCTTTGACCTTATTAAATAAGAATCTCCGGATGAGAGATAGATGTGGAAAGTTTTTTACCTTGGGTAAAAAACTTTCCCCCCAAGATGCAAATAACAAATGTAATTAGCCTTCACAATTGATATCACATGATACGTATCTTAATTTTTATGCAGTCGTCTTCTTTGTATAGCTTAATAATTACGCTTAACATGCCTTCATTTATTAATACAATTTAGATAAATAAAATACTTATTGCGATAGTCATTGGTTAAAAATATATAATGAAGTGAAAGAAGAAGGATTAGTTGCACAACGTTAAGCAGCCACAGACTGAATTTAACTAATATAGCCCAAATCTTACATGATATCAAGCAAACAAATAGATCACAGTGCCCTCTCGTACGGATAGCTTATTGCGTAATCAACATCAATAACTGGTTCGATAATAAGTGAGTTTGATATTAAGTGTATTTAAAACATAATATTATTTTGACTCTTTAAATATAAGAGGAGAAGGATGATTGTGTTCTGCCAATGCCAAAATATGGCACACTCACGCGCGCGCACACATACAAATAAACAAATGAATAGTTAGAAATGTCTATGTGTGATTGAATGTCAGCTGCTATCTGTTCAAATACAGATGCCAGTTTGAATGCTTTACTTGTCTCGTTAGGCTTAAATATTAGGACTCACCTCTCTCTCTCTCTCTCTCTGGCCCTTTTTCTCTGCTTCTGTTAGATCAGGCGTATTGCCAGAGAATTAAAAACGACGCTCGACTGAATACGTTTGTACACGATTACTTCCCTCATCAATTCTTCAGTTTCTGCATGAATGATTGCAGAGTTTCATGCTACCATAAGCTCAGTAGGCGTGTGGTTTCTTTCAACATATGAAAATAGTAACTGGTAACTTTATTGCTGCAGAGAATTTTTTTACTCCCCTGAAATGTGCTGCATGCTAACTTTCCGCCATCCTAACCATCTTTAATCATTGAGCGAAGTCTTCGTTTCTTGATCACATATGCGATCATTTACTATCCAGGAACTCTGCTTGTAAAATACCCTGAAGAAAGGATGTCTCAGGAATCCATCAAATACTGCAAACCTGCAATGCGGGCATGAGATTATTCTTGATGCCATTTGGAGATAAAATGACAGAAGGACCAGTCCTTGCTGGCTTGGACAGCGTCTTTACCTTCTAACTTACAAGCTATGGATGCGAATCCTAGTGCGGTATTGATGTTTTTGAAAGTTTCTAGCATAAAAATCTGCTTTCAAGCCCGAAGCAGTTTAACAAGCTCCATAGTTCTAGAGCAGAATTTCCTAATTATATAATCCTTATCCCACTTGCTAATGTGCAATATGTTTACAACCTTTCAGAGAGTACGCGAACACGCCGTACTGAGTAATTCTATTTGCACCGATGCGACACTAGAAAAGCTCTTCATCAATAAATTCGACTCTCTTCATTTTCATACGTTATGTTTATTTTCAGATATCTTAATTCTTTTCGGAACACAATCTATATCCATAGCTTTTACTGATGATAGTATTCCATTCCTCCTACTCATCGGATACTTGCAGTTCCAATCAAAAACCAATGACCTAAACCAGGAGTTCTCAATCTTTTTTCCCCTGTTGGCCCTTTCATAAAAGAATCTCTCCCTCACTAACCCCACTCACCCGAAAATATATGTATTTTAAAGTTAATGGGTTGATTTTAAAAACTGATAATATTTATTTATTAAAATATATAAAATAAAACATAAGTACAATTTGCTGATAATAGCAATTATTGTACTTTTGTTTATTAATAATTATTGTTTGCTTTATAGATAACTCTTATGATAATTTCGTAAAAATCGCAGGCGTTATCTGTCTATTTTAATGGGATAGTGGTGCCTATTAATTCGCAGTAATCTGTGTCGTATCTGGGCTAAAATTATTCACTTTTATCTAGATTCCCACGTTATAACAATCAGTAATTATTAATTATAATATAATTTGCCCATAGACCCCTATTTTATCTTTTAGGGTATATCGACCTCTCTTTCGTAAAGTAGTTCTGTAAGTCAATCATTTATCCTACAAGAGGCCTTAGTTTTCTAGTTTATATGTCCAATATACACATGGACTGATAAACTAACATATCTTTTATTGTAATTTAGCTCACATTCATGTCCTTGCTTTTAGTCTATTTGCTATTAATCTAAATAATACAATAAATGTTTAAAATTAATTAGGTTATTTTAATGTATTTCAAATAAAGTCAAAAACGTAATAATAAAATGTACTACTTATTAATTTGGGCCACATAATTACTCGTGTATCCTTATGTCAACGTTTCTGGAGCCATAATGCATACGCAAGACCTTTGTAGGCTCTATTCTTGTTATTAGTTAGAAGACCATTTTCTAAGACCACGAGATGGCGGCAAATGTCTGCAGCACCCCTTCCATGTTTCTAAAGTCGTCAATAGCTACGGGCTATATATATGACAGCTGTCTATCGATTTCCATAAAGTTAGGTAAGGTTGAAGGGGTCGCCTTGATTATTTTCTTGCGTGCACGCACGCACGCGCGCGCGCACACACACACACACACACACACGCGCGCGCGCACGCACACACACACACACACACACACACACACACACACACACACACACACACACACACACACACACACACACACACACACACACAGTAACGTATGCATTTCTGCAATATGCTAATACGGATATTCAATTTCTTGTTAATAACGCATCAAATTATTTGTTGTTTTCCAAGTGAAAAATATGCATTTGTATGCTTTACAAAACGAGGTTTATGGATGGTAAACACATCATTCCTTCAAAGTTACTTTAAATAACACTAATGATGAAAATAAAGATAAGTCGTCTTTTGTATTCATGATCGTCTGCCTTCTGCTTAAAACGTTTTGTAGGGAGTTGCGTAATATAGATAAAAACATTGCGTGTAAGAAAACAAGTATTAAGAAAGCAGAGGACTAAGAAAATGGAAAATTCGTCATGCTCTCTCTCTCTCTCTCTCTCTCTCTCTCTCTCTCTCTCTCTCTCTCAGTGTGATTATCACAGTTCTTTGGAACTGGAAACACACGACTGGAACTATTCTCTGTGATTCTTTTTTATTTAGAACAGCCAATGGAAATGCAGGCGGGCGCAGCAAGCAGGTGTACACATATCAACGCAACAGGTGGATGACAATGCGAGAAAGAACAGAGCTCTTTCTCGCCAGTATGCATTTACTGAATAGTCGTGATTCTAAGAAGTAGTTTTGGATATGCCTTAGTTATGTTTTGTCGCAAACTATAAACACGAAATTAACTGTGCGATTGATACTTAGGATTCAAGGCGAAATCGGTAAATGATGTCAAAGGCCAGCGGAAGAAGGTTTGGTTCAGTGGTGATTCTGTTTCAAATAGCTTTGCTGTTCGTTTTTGCTTTTTTTGTGAAATATGACAGTACTGCAGTCACTACTCTGGAACGCTCTACCTATGTAAGAGAGAATCCTTTGACTGTAGATTATCCTAGTAAGTAATTAATATTATTTATATTATCTATACATTAATAGCAGAAATTCAAATTAATTTCGTTAATTAATGTTAGCTCTGTGGCAGGACCTCTTTATTGCGAAAAAAGCAAATGCATTATAGAAAAACGATGGCAAAAGTCTAATATTGGGAGCTCAACATAATTTGATAGCACATTAGTTGTTGAAAGACAGGTGATTGTATTTCTTCCCTGTTATGTTTGTCATTGGTGCAATGTTTAATCATTATAATTGAAGTAATGATGAAATCATGTGCTCGCTAAACCAGTACTGATAGAGAAATAGCTCTGACACGTCTGGAAGCAAATAAAGGGGAATAAAATCAGGACACTGCATATTTAATGTCAGGAATTGTTAGACACGATTTTGGTCTATGTCATACATTAACAGCGATAAATTTCTACTGGCATATATGTAATTAAAAAATTGCTTATTTTGCATTCTGATTTACTTTTTAAAAAAATTTAAAACGAGCCGCGAACTATCATATCTGTTCACTGCACATATTAGAAAAAAAGTAATTAAAACTAACCCCAATAGACAATAATGAAATTCATTCTTGTCGATTCTTAATAATTACCGTTATGTGCTACATGTTACAGAAAAGACTGGTATGTCATTTGCCTTATAGAGTTGAAGATTTTATTCGTAAGTATTACACCCTCTAAATAGGAAGGATAATCCAAGTAACTAAGAACAGCAGAGATATCTCGACCTGTGATTCCCTGAGGCAAATGCTCCACAGCTTTCAGCAATATAGCCGTGCTAATGTTCAAACCAAGTTTGCAGGAAATCTCTGCTGAAATGTGTAATGCATCTCATAGAAAATGGTGTATAATTAAAAAAAAAAGCTAAAACATTTTAAAAATTATTGATATAAAATGAAATGTGTTATGCACCACAAAAATGACTTCTGTTTATTACTGTCTTATTACAATAACAGATAACAAGTCTGCTTCAAAATTTTGCATCTATTGAAAGATAAAAATTATATAAATAAAAGAAATAATTAAAAGAAAATAAACAAAACACACTGACAGCATGAAACCACAGCTAGCGCCACTTGTAGAGTAACTTAGGAACTGCAGGGATGTTAGAGGTTGGTTCGCCTTTCAAGGATGGATTCATTTCTTATTCTTGACAAAACAAGTAAATATTTTACGTCGAAATTTTGTAATTTCTTAGTTCGGATTCTTCATATTCCCCAGTTACTGAATATTAAAACACAAACCGTGATTAATAAAAATACTGTCAGTATTAAAATTTTAGTTTCGATATTTTCAGTTTTACTGAGATTATATTCCACATCTGCTGTGATAAAAGAGTGGACGTCGTCACATATTCGGTAAAAAAACACGCATGGTAAAAAAAAATATATATATATATATATATATATATATAATTTAATAGGCCCTAATAAAATAATATTACTTTATCACATTCTTATGAGTTTGGTTCATAGCAAAGTGACCCCGATGAATCGTTACAGAGCTAAAAAAAAAAAAAGCCCTGTAACGTTTGCTACATTCACCATAGAGGTTATCTTCTCAAAACCTTACCTTTTGACCCCGAGAAATTCTTTAAACCAGCCAATGAACACACAATCGACAGAAATGCTACACGTATCCGATGGAGTTGTCTAAGTATACATAACTATAAAAAAAATTTAAAAAATTAAAAATAAAAAACATTTAAGTCGTCAGTTAGTGTAAAAGTGTACTATAGTATATTGTATGGTAGTAGAGATGCATAAGTTGACTTCTTTTTTTTTTTTTTGCGTAAAAGTTACTGATTCAGAGAAAGACTGTGTGGAATTTAAAACTATGACAAACTCCATGGCTGAAATCTAAAGAAAAGCGGTTCATGTTTGTATAATGATTGATGGGAGATAATTATCCTTATTATTAAAATAAATGACGTTTTGTAATGCAGTTCAGCACTAAAGTAACTGAAGGAGAAACCGGCTTCCTGAACGACCTTGTATTCTTTCATGAAGGCCTTTAATGAATTCGGGAAAAAAAAAACTTTTTTAAATAGAAAGTTCACTTAATGACTGTTTATGGACAAATTCCCGTGTCTAACAGACCATTTTCTTTCATTACATTTTTTCTTGTTGTCCCAGTGGGCATATATTCAGCTGAGAACGTAACCTTACTTTTATGTTGAACGTATGCAATCAGCGCAATAATATTAAAAGTTATACAGCGCATCCAAGGATATTCCTCAATGTAGAGCAGGAAGTAGAGATGCTTCGAATTCATCACGTGATACTTGAAATATCTTTCCCGTGTGATTTCTACTTCTTCTCAAACTGGATGTTTCTCTTCAAGGACTGGCAATTTCCGTTAATGACATTGAAATAGGTTACTCATGACGTTGCAAACAATATCCTTTAGCTATTACAAGGTTTTCTAATTGCATTGTGAAAGCAGGAATTTCGAAGCTAACCGTCTTAAAAATGAAAACTAATTTCTGTTAAGAAAAGAAAAAGTCAAATTTCTTAATGAGACTCTACAAATGATTTGATAATAGTTTCTGAACTGTCTTGGTTCAGTGGTAATACAAACCTGCGTATAACTTTATGCGACTGATTTACGTCTTCTTCAGAGTTCTAATAGCAAAATTACAATAATTCTACTTTATCTCCTGAATACTTATTAGAAATACAGTACTCAATCACGCGTAAAATATACACTCACTAGTCAAAACATCAGATCACTTATCCACTTAGTAGCGTACACTGTCACCATGTAGGGCAATACCGGGTACGAAACTATCCCCAGGTAAGGATTAGCGGGCAAGGTGTGTTTATGAGGTTGAGAATACCTAGTGATGTTCATGAGGATAAGAAGATCCAGTGATGTTCATGAAGATGAGAAGATCTAGTTCAAGATAGCGTCACTATCTTGAACTAGATTTCCGGGTGGTCATAATGTTTTGGCTCATGAGTGTATGCATATACAATATATTCAAAACAACAATCTGTTTCAAGTCAGAAATGTGTACGGCCTAACTACTGAAGCATATTTTCTGATTTTATATATTTTTAGTATTTCAGGACATTCACATATTAGTGGTTTTCGGCATTGGATTCTTATTGGCCTTCATGAACAAATACAGCTATTCCTCGATTGGCATGAATTTTCTTATGTCTGGCTTATCGATGCAATGGGCAGTGATCATGCAGAGCGTCTTTCACATGGAAAACGGAAAAATCCCAGTGAACGTAATGAGGTAAGAACGTCTGATTTATTGCAGTACATTATTCTCCAACATGCGCTGAAATACTTTATTCCAGTAGAAAAATAGGCAAGTAAACTATGCATGAGTAGCTGTAAATGGCGGTATCAGGTTAAAACATATCAGACTTCGGTAAAACACTCCCCATTATCAATCGCAACTACTGTTATAACACTACCAATCTTGCAGATGTCTACTGGACAGCTACCATTAGAAATCAACGTCATAAGATATGCAACAAGCCTTGTAGGCTTGTTGCATATCTTATGATATGCAATAAGCTTATGGTAGCTTATTGCAATAAGCCTATGGTAGCTTTTACCATTATTGTAATGCAACAACTGTTTGGATGCATAAAGCGAATAATCAATGCAAGCATGATTTTATTCTCTCACCTTCGATAACACCCAGATTTCCAGGCAAGATCACATTTCTCATTCTAATATTAATCATTCCTGTAGGCCAGCGTTTCTCAACCTTTCTAAGCCCAAGGACCAGTAAAATGCCGAAAACAATTCTACGGACCACTAAGTTACAGAGGCGTAGCTGGGGGGGGGGGGGGAGATCCGCACCAGGCTGCACTTTTTTGGCGTTTAAGAAATCTTGCCATACTGTCTACGGCATATCTTTATTATTCGTCATTTTGCCGCTACAAGCTTAGCGGCAAAGTGACGAATAATAAAAGAGGGGTGAAGTGAACAACAATATAGTTTTATTGCTTCTGCCTCTGAACATTTTGACGCTATTTGTTGGTTTTTTTAAGTCTCCATTTGATTTCAATAATTTTGACTTACTTATTCAATTTTAATTTGTTTTGTTTGGATAATTAAAAAATACATTTATTTAATTAATTTAAGTCTGTCTGCGGACCACAGGTTGAGAACACTGCTGTAGGCTTTACTGGCACAAATACATCGTATCATGGATAATCTCGTCAGTCTTCAAGAAGCTTGCTGTTCCCCTTTCTGTTCCAGATACTTTTCATTTATACAACTACTAACGCTATACAAATTCAAAAGCTCCATAACCTTAAATCGTTGTCCAAGATCAACAGTGCATCAAAATCCTCTCTTAAAATGGTTAATGCTCTCCAGAAATGAGCATTCCTCAAAATAGATGGGTCCTCGATTCCAGTCACTTTCTCACAGATATTCTGTTTCTGTCCTATGCCTTTTCTAGTTGTTTTCATGGACTCTGTTTTACTGAACTGGCTTCCATTACTCTGGAGGTTTCCTCTAAACAAGTAAAAACACGTGCAGCTGCTGATCATATCTGTACACTGTTCAGTTTCCAACCTACCAAACTAACGTCTCCTCTTTCACTGCAACCATTTCTGAACTTTCGGAGTATAGAAATAGTTGCAATGAGAGAGGAAGAAGAAAAGTTGCAGTTTTCCCGAAACAGAGCAATCTCGTGTTGGTCAAGAAGCACATTAATCGGTTCTGTCGTTCTAAACTACGCCCCCCCCCCCCCACATACACACGCAATGTAACATGGCATTTGATGGCTCCAGATGCCAAGTGGAGTCTATCACAATTTATATTAATTTTTTTAAATATGTAACTCATCCATAAATAGTTTAAGCCTATCGTACATTTAAGTACTTTTCGGTGGATTAAAAGAACAAACATAGCATTTTTTTTTAAACTCACCTCAGCCTTCGAATAAAGAGAATGATGATCTCACACTAGGCGACGACATTCGTTTGCAATCTAAAGACAGTTACAAACCTCCATGTCTACAGTGGGATTCGAACTGGTTCGTACGCAGTGGAGAGTAGGTACGCTATCGACTAAGTCAATCAGGCTAGCACATTAATGAAATAAAACAGTTATTATTATTATTATTACACACACACACACACACACACACACACACACACACACACACACACACACACACACACACACACACCTTAATAAGAATGGATTCTGGATGTATTAAATATGTTTGTCGGCTTTGTTGTTCTGTTGGTTAGCATCTCCGCTTTTCATGTTTATAATTGTCTTTAGGTAGGAGATGAATTTCATCACCCAGAGTGGGACTATTGTCCCGTTTACTGGAAAGCTGAAGTGGTTTGAAAAAGTTGCATGTTTGGTCTCCAGAACAGATTCTGGGATCATATAAAAAATAAATATAAAATCCAAAATTAATAAAACGAAATCAGAAAAATATTCTTAACTCACCTAGGTACGAATCTACTACGGGTTTAGGTACTATAGAGTTACGTTAAAGGTTGAATTAAAGGATATTGTAAGATTTTTTTTCTTTTTGCTATTTTTGCAACAAATTCTTTATTCTCTTCTCTCCCTTTTTTATTTATATTTATTTATTTATCAATTATCCTAAGCTTGATTGGAGCCGATTTCGCCGCTGCTAGCGTCCTCGTCTCTGCAGGCTGTTTTCTTGGTCAAGCGAGTCCCATACAGCTGGTGATCATGACCATCATTGAGATTGCGCTGTACGAAGTCAACTATTACGTGAATTCGTCCAAATTTGGGGTAAGTATATCGAAAGTATGGTAGATACATAACTAGAAAGTATTTCTAATGATATTTATGAATATACTTGAGAATAGGATCCACAGCATCTCTTTATTATAACTATTTATCTGAGTAATATTATGACTATTTGAAAATAGTGTTTTATTGAAAATTATCTGGATAGTAAACTGAAATATACATCAGAACATTTTAATGAGAGATGAGTTATATTTACCTCTATCTAGCTTAGTTTTAAAGCATAATATTAAAAAAATACCAGTTTTCTTTTAATTGAATATAAAGAAACTCTTAAAACTAAAATATAAATCCATCTGATTAAAATCATTTCGATTTGAAAACGCTAAGTTAGATGGTCTTGGGCGTGGACAGCAGGATTTTTTCCGCCAGTTTATCTGGGGTTTTTCATCCTGCAAGCAGGCAAACCGGACCCTTGAGCACACAGACTACAGTCATTAAATATGAAGGCAAGGAAGACAACGGGAAACCACCTTGCGTTACTATCTCCCTAGTAATCAGTTGCAATCCTCTCAAAAGAGGAAGCCACAGGATCATATATATATATATATATATATATATATATATATATATATATATATATATATATATATATATATATATATATATATATATATATATATATATATAACTAGAAAGTATTTCTATATATATATACATAACTAGAAAGTATTTCTAATTATGTAAAGTATTTTTAAATAAATAGATTTCATTGTAAATGAAATATACCCTTTAACCAATGATCCATACTTAAGAATTTGAAAGCTAAACAAATTACCGTATTTACTCGAATATAACTCGCATTTCCCCTCAAAATTAAAGCGAAAAAAAAAAATTGTGGTGCAAGATATATGCGGGGATTTTCGGAAACTAAAGTTTTCAGAAAAAAAAAACTGAAAATGGGTATGACTTACCAAGAAGTTCCTATTCGCCATCATTACTTCTGGCCTCGAGAGGGGTTTCCTTGTGTGCATCGTCAAAAGTCATATACCCAAAAAGCATAATCTTCTTTCCCATTATTTCAAGCAAAAATTACCAGTAATTTACATGACTTGAGATACCTAATGAGCAATTCTTCACAAATGACTAATGAGAAGTGAAAGCAGAGCACGAAACAGACAACAATGGTAGGCCAGTAGAGACAGAGCAGTTATGAAGACGTGCATATGATTGGTGCGGTATTAACAAAAGATCGCGCGACCCAAAGACAAAAGCAAGCCGACAGTTGAGTTGGCTCTCATTTTAACAATTGAGTTGAAATGTTAATTCTCTTCAACAGAATTCCATAATATCTAAAACACATTCACTGTATATTTCTTAGTTTTAACACGTTCACGACGGGGTGGTATCAAACAAAACCATATGTTGCCAGTGCAACATATGGTTTTGCTTGAGTCTATGCAGCAGTTAATGTGGAATGGGACATGTGATTCATTATTTAGTGCCGTTTTTATCCCAGTTCTCTGTAATTGAACTATTTGTTGAGAAATATATTACACAGTTTGCAAATGTCTCTGTACGTTATTCAGAGACATAACAAAACTAACTGTTTTTCGTGTGTCTGTTGTGGAGGGCGTGTTGTTTACCGCAGGAGCGAGTTACTATCGCCACGACGTTCGCGTCAGGGCGATAGTAACTCGCAATTTGAGTAAAAGAATTCATTCATAATATAATTTAATATATATTTTTATCCCTCAATATATATATATATATATATATATATATATATATATATATATAATTTATCAAGAAAATTTAATTCTTTTTTTCTTAATAATGATTCCATGTTAATGATGCATAGCCGACGCGTACCACGCTTTGAGAAACACTGCTCTAGGGGATATCCCTTTTCTTTTTATGGGGAGGAATGAAAGTTACGTTCACTGGAGCAAACGTCTTCTACCTTCACATAAATCTGGCCAATTCATCTTCACAACAAAAGTCTTTATGCGCATCGAATCCCACACAAAATTCTAATCGATGTCTTTTCAACCAAAGAGCGTCGCCTCTACGGACTGTGCTACTTAGGTGATAAATAAGATATTATGAGTAGATCTTCGTTTTAGAAATATTCTTCATACTTTTCACTGGTATGGAGGTAACGGGAAAATAACATACTCAAAATTTCCGTTTCTCTCAGCTGAAGTTAGCAAAATTGAATACAGTGCACAGTTGGCGGAGATGTCACCTTGGAAAAAATCAAAGAGCGAATCCTTGGGTTTTGTAATAGATTTAAAAGAAATCGGTGCATGAATGGATCGCTATTTAATGCGATTGGATTGAGCCAGTCATCATTCTGCTCCTCTTTTAGGTTATGAGTTAGCAAATATCAACTCATTCAGCAATTCTAAGTGAAATATTTTTGATTTTATCTTCTCTTACTTCACGCATCTAGTTTAAAACAAACTTTGTCCTAGTATTCGGAGATTTACAAGGTCAGAGAAACATGGTTGTATCACGTGATCGCAGGATGACGCCTCATTACGCGTATACTTGTCCAGTCATGAGAGATTAGAACAGATTTTATTTATTTATTTAGTAACGAATGGAACTCTAGTTCCAAAACATCAGCAGAAACTCGCTGATTTTATTTCATTTGAGATTTGCTTTGTCAGGGAGTGTGGAAATGCATGTTTGAATGTGTTTATATTTTTAATAAGTTTTTTCTATAGATATCACCCAAAAGATCGTAGATCAGTCCGTGTTTATTTACTTAGAAAGAAGGTGGATGAATGAAAAATTCATTATCTGTTAACCTTAATGTACACGGCATGATCTGATCGTTACATATTTGAAATTTCTTAATGAAAACAAAGCAATTTATTTTTTGAAATAGAAGAAAAAGTCTTTGTTTATTTCGTTACTTAGCTTTCATTCTTCTTCGGCTCACCACGAATTTTAATCGTTTCAAAAAAAAAAAAAAAAAAAATCCATCTGTAAACTGTGTTTCTGAATACAAATGTAAGGGTCAAGTCAGTAGCTGTGAAAGCTCCTATTCCACGATGCGAATCTCTTTAATCTGTTTTGCAAAATATCCAAATATATTCAGATGTATTGTTGTTTACTTTGATTACTTTAAGTGGTGGCTCGTGACTTGAAATCGTGGGGTGCTGCAACTTTCGAAATATACATACATGTTTATACGTGTTTGGATAAAATATCAAAATTATGGTAAAAATTAAATTTAAAAAAATTAAACTTGAAAAAAATATTGTTTATTATCGATAAAATTATACAGTTTAGTATAATTCAAAATTACTTAAAAAAAAATCCATTATCATAACCCCAATAATGTTCTAAAAAAACTATAATAAATGTTATGTCTTTAATTGTAAAGTCCAAATATTTAAAGAGACAGAGTAAAGACGATAAGCACTACAAACACTCTAATACTGACGCAAACTGCATATAAACAACAGTGGAACTGCGCGACGGACAGTGCTGCATTACGCTAATAGCTCGCATCTCACTATGATGTGCATATGCTTGCGCGCGTAGCAATATGGCACTGTGGTAAACACAGTGCTGCTAGCGTCCTTCGCCCTCCTAAGTGCTACAAGATGGATTTCTATTATTTTTTATGCAAAATAAGAGAATTAGGATTATAGGATTGTTGATGATAAAATTAAATATTACAAGCAAATATAAATAAATGAATAAATATATTTATATATCGAGAAAAATTGGGGGTGCACGAGCCTCCCCGGATTACTTTGATTACTTGTTTACTTTGATGTCAGTTCCAATACGGCCGAGTCCGTTTTGTGTTTAATGCTACACATACTGGTCACTGAATTAGAAAACCTTTATGCAGATGCACGTAATAGTTACTTACGCAGTGTATATGTAAAATACTTGGTCACATGGGCGCCAAGTGTTCTAGGCACATATTTAAGAAAGCTGCTAGTCAGTAGTCGTCAATAGAGTGTTGATCACAATGGGAAAAACAAAGGATTTTTTAGAGTTTGATAAAGGGCTTATTGTATCATATGGTCCTAAGATCTGTCAGGAACGAGCTGTCGTCTGAAAATGCTTGTACGGACAAAGAGAACTTGTCCGTAGAAATTCTCTGTACGCAGCAATCGAAGCATTTAATGAAGGCGGTTCCTGACCCATATCTCAAAGAACTATGCACAGCAAGTTGATCGGTATTGGCAGTCACATGTCGATATGGAAACAACGTTATGGAATAAAATTTCAAATTCATGTTTAATTATGATACAGCACAAGAAAATTCCATTCTCTCACTTTCTCTCGTGTTGCCGGTACAATTATATTTAAAATTAAAAAACGTAATGACTTAAATAATTCTACGTTCTACTTTCACACTGCAATGTCCCACGTAAACTATACGACTGATTTCTGCCATCTACGTGCCACACACACAGAGCCGGCGCTAGGGTCTTTGTCGCCCGCATGCAATTTCTATCTAAGTGCCCCTGTAACGATCCGGGAGTGTGTGGTTCTTTTACGATAATAAAAATTTAAATTATTTGAAATTTCTTAAATAAATTTTGACAGAACAGCCACACGTTGGTTCGCTAAATGTAACGAACCGGGTGTGTTGACTAAGCAGAATAATCGTTAAAAATCCGAATATTCAAAAAATTCTCAAAAGTTAAAGCAAATTTTGATAAAGTCACTTCACTTTAATCGTTGAATATAATGATGCAAGGATTATAGCCTTCTCACCGATCCGAATCGCTAACAAAATTAAAATGAATTTTAATTAAAGTTAAAATTTATTTGAACTTAAGTTCAAAAAAATTCTTGCATTTTACAAATTACTAAATTCTTAGTAACTTGTAAAAATTTTTTAATAATTTTTATAAGTGGAACTATCTTTTAGGAAAATAAAAGAAACTCAAGATGGATGAGAAAATAAGAAAAAAATTCAGAAATAATTAGAACATTTAAGATAAGTATTCAAAAAATAACATCTTTACAGAATAACAGAAAATAAATTAAATTACATGAATATACTTGAAATTTTTTAAATTAAAATTTTAAGGTTTTTGATTTCATATTCACAAAATTAGAAATAATGGTCTTAACGTCTAATTCCGCACATATATCATTTTCAGTACTATTAACGCCAAACTAACAAGCCTATTTCGTAACATACTTGTTCATAAGTAGGTTTTAATCAATTTTCAACTTGGAAAAGGAACGTTCACCGCTCGCTACATTAACAGTTGAGGTTAATAGTATTCTTAAAGCAATTGAAAAGATAGGGAAAGATAAATTATTGGACACAATAAAATTAAGAATATTGAAAGGGTTTTGAATATTTAAATTATCCTTCTGAAAAATATCCCGGAAAGCACATAACTCGTCATATAGTTCTATTGCATTTACGTCTTTATTGTCGCAGTCCTTCAAAATTATCTTTAAATCGTCACCATTTTTTCGTAAATCTTCGTTATTAATTTGTAGTAGTCTATACAAGAAATTGAAATTATCATAATATGTTTTTAGTTGTTCAAAACGTTCTATTAACGAACACATTGCAACGTCTAGAAGTGTATAAAACACATTCACTCTACATTTATCTTCTGGCGATTGTGGCGTTTCGTCATGATGCTCGTAGTCCAATTATCGTGTCTTCTTTCGTCGTCGAACTTCCGTACCAGTCTTAAATTCTTGTTCTCCATCCACCTCTTCACTCAGTTCTTTTGCCGTTTTTAGAACTTCTTTAAAATTTGTATCTGATCGATACTCTTCTAAGAATATTTTTAAGTTTTCGATAGAATCTAAAGCAAGTGTAATGTTCATATTTTTGTCTTGAAGCATTTTACTCACAGGGTTTATTCTGTTAAGTAAATCATACCAAGTTATAAGAGAGCAAATAAATTTGTAGTCCTTTATTTTAGCACATAATGTTTGTGCTTCCTGCTGAGTTTCTTTATTAAAATTTTCAATATTTAAAATTTCAAAAAGTGCATCATAAATTTCTCCTAACTGATATCGTAGAAGGCGGATTGCATTAATTTTACTTTCCCATCAGGTTTCTGAGCTGTTTCAATGTTAATTTTTTTACGAACTTTAAAAGGATTGCCCAACGTTTGTAAGAGAATGAAAAGAAATTTTATATTTCTTGAATAATTGCAAAGAAACTAATTGTATCTGCATTCACTTTGGCTGCCTCGTTAATGATTAAATTTAGAGTATGAGCAGCACATGGCACGTAAAATGCTCGAGGATTTTTGTTCAAAAGCAAATTTTGGAGGCCGTATTTTTCCCCTTTCATATTTTCCCCATTGTCATACCCTTGACCTCACATGTCTTCAATGGGGATGTTCCATTTTGCCAGTTATTCCATTACTGTTGTACATAAACCACATCCTCTGGAATCTGATGTATCTGCAAAACCTAAAACGTTTTCTCTGATATTGACAATTCCATTGTCACAGGAAACAAAGCGAATAATAATGATCATTTCTTCTGTTTTACTTGCATCAGGTGTGCGGTCTAAAATTATGGAATAATATTTAGATTTTCGAAATGATAATAAAATTGTATCCCTGATTGCGTTACTTAAAGTTTCCAATATTTCATTTTGACTGTCTTTACTCAAATAGTATACCCTATTGTTTCGTTGTAGGGCCCTTTCAACATAACGGGATCAAACTTCGCAAACAGTTCGACTAATTTTAAAAAATTGCCGTTATTCCTTTCATATAATTTATCAGATGATTCGCGAAAAGCTAAATTTCGACTACCAAGGAATTTTATAATTTTAATCAAGCGTTCTAAAACACTCGTCCAATGTTTCTTTTCCATTTCATGCATGCTTTGAGTCTGGAAATCAATAGTAGTTTTGTTTTTTTAAATTTTTATCAAGTTCCTTCCATTTTAAGAAATTTTTCATGTGAGTTAAACTAGAAAGTTGTATGTACATTTCTCCAATCGTTATAACCTTCTACAAGAGTCAGTAGGTGATTCAGTTGATTCAGTAGGTGAGACAAGTTTGGAACAAAAGCAAAAAGCAGAATTTAAAGTTTCGGAATAAATGAGCCATGTTCTTGGCACGAGCTCCCCGTTTTCCATTTTTCTATTATAATACGTGTCGCCAAATTTACGACCATATGTATCTCTGGGATATATTATATTTTTATTTTGAACAGGCCCCATTTCAATTAAACCAACTCGTAATTTTTCATCAATATTTCCCCATTCACCTGGATCTTCTAAATTTACAGACACTAACAATGTGTTAGTTTCGTGGTTAACTACAACTAAATCTTGTTGTAGTTGACTAAATCCTAACTATTTTTCACTTAAATAATTTTCAATTATCTTGTTCAATAGTTCCAATAGTACTTTCATGAAAACTGGATGATATGCACGGTTCTTCAACTTTGATTTCTGATGTATCGAGTTGGTTACAATCTGCATCAGAATATTTTAATATTTTAACACATTTATTAAGAGCCCCAGTTTGTTTCTTAATATCTGCTTCTTTCGCAGCATAACGCTTACGATTTTGTGCACCGAATAACCTTTTTTTTATTCTGTGCACAAATTTTTTTAAATTTTTGATTCCATTTCTATTTTATACCCACAAGAAATTATTACACAACACAACACAGAGACGAAATAATAGTCGGCACTGCGCTACTGTCAGTAGCCTACTGAGATGCGTACCATATGACTGGTTAACTAGCAACAAATGTTTTGTACGAAAATTTGTTTCTGCGCATATAAACCGTTCACCGTTTCACTTTAGCTAGATTGCAGTAGACACAACATTCTGCAGGCAAGCATTTAGCCTGCTCTAGCTGCAAAATTGTAAACAGCCGGCTGATCAAAGAGGCGGCAATATACTTTTTTTTTTTTTTATTCGGTGTATCCTGCCTTATTTATTTTAATATTGATCATTCTAAGAATTTTTTGTTTTTATGAGAAAAATTTTGTTTCTTAAAAAATTAACTTATGAACCGTTCCCTGGCAGCGGCCTCCCCCATCGTAGCAGCGCCTGCATGCCCGCTTCCGCCGGCCCTGCACACACACACACAATCTTCAGATGATTGTTAAATTGATGATTTGCACAGTATTTTAGTGATTTTTTTTCGTTAACAGCCATTAATAATAAATAGCAGTACAATATTAGTATTCAGTACATTTACAAAATGTCTGTCCTTCTCTTTCGTTTGACAAAACCCTCAGAGTACAAATAATGAAGATTTGTACTTTTGTTAGCATTAATGAATGTTATCTCTTTTTGGTCTTCTTAATTTGTTTGAGTATCTATAACTTTTTTTTTTTATTATAGCTAGGAAATTTCAAGTTTAGTTCGGTAATGACCGACAATCTCTTTTTTGGTCATGGAACATAATATAATGTTTTTTTTTTTTAATTATTTCCTTTATATGATTTGCTTACATAAGTCGATAACTATATGATAGCCGGGTTAATCACTCATAGATAACATTGTGTGTGTGTGTGTGTGTGTGTGTGTGTGTGTGTGTGTGTGTGTGTGTGTGTGTGTGTCCGAATGTTCAAGAATCGGCATGAGTTTTTTTTACAAAACTTATCCTGAAGTAAATGGGAGAAGTCTTCAGTCAGAATGTTGATAAATAAGTTTTAACTGCACACACACACACACATGCGCGCGCGTTTAGATTTTTATATATACATGTATAGTGTTAATATATGTATATAAAAATCTACATGTAAATATGAAAATTGATACAAAAATATAACTAGAAATGTTAATCAGTACTTATAAGCTACGTGTAATATAAGCATTGTATGCAATGGAGCATGTAGGAATAAATTACCTCCTGGTAGGGTTACTATTGGGAGGAAAGCACACACACACACACACACACACACAGGCTACTTTAAATTTCAACATTGGGAACGAGATGGTAATCTGTACGTGTCTGGTGTTCCATTGGGCGCAATAAGCGACTATTCTAAGTTCTTGTTAACTTAATCTGTCAGAAATGCTTCGTTATCCTAACTGATCATCCTAACTAAGCATCTACTAAAAGACAGCGCAAACAATAATGCATGCTATGCTTCTAATGCATCGTTCCTTATTTTGTTAGAATAATAATATTTCCATTGTCATCTCTAGGTTGTAGACGTCGGAGGAGCAATCACATTGCACATGTTCTCTGGGTTCTTTGGCTTAGCAATATCTTTTGTATTGAACAAAAAAGGCTCTCGAAATCATCCTAATGAAGCACCGAATTATAATTCAAATGTGCTCTCTCTAGCAGGCGAGTGAAAACAATATTTATCATGATCAAGTTGCGTTCAACATTGTAATATTTCATTGATTTATTTTTCCTGTTAAAGCCGAAATAATCAGTTTAATATTCTATTATAGGAACGATCTTTCTTTGGGTATTTTGGCCAAGCTTTGAATCTTCGTTTGCTACTGGAGTGGCTCAACATCGTAGTATTGTGAATAATTATCTTGCACTATGTTCTAGCTGCGCAGTTGCTTTTGCAATGTCAGCGCTACTTGGCAAAGATGGAAAATTCAGCATGGTAAGTGTTCGTCTGTCACACTCTAAACACTTCTGTTACAAAACGAACATGGAATTTACATACTTACAAAGCGAAACTTGAAATTCACAAATATAGCAATTCCAGGTGGATCTTTCCCCTGTTATTTTGTTGTTAAGTCTAATAATATGGACGTGGGCTGACCATCATAATTATCAGTTCAGTCATGACACTGCAGAAATAAAGTCAGTTGCTACAAGATCAACATGCACTGTGTCGAGGGTAATGGTTGACTGAACACACAGTATAGCATTTCTTTTTTTTTTTTAAAGCTTGAGTCTGTACTTTATGAACAAACTCGCTACAGTAGATAGCATCTCCAATATTCTCACCAAATCAGATAATTTCCCGATAAATTTTATGCAGAACATGTAATAGAAAGAAGGTATACAATGACAATCTTCACACCTTATTGTGTGCACAGGAAAGGGACCATAGCATAAGTATTAATAAGATTTGAGTTGTCACCAATGAACACACACACACAAGAGAATTAAAAACGAATTCACAATAAGTAAGTCGACTATTTGTAGTCTCGTGATGGATGCTTGATGGAAAATACGATTCGCTAACCCTTTAACTTAAACAATAATCGCCGTGGGAATGTGCAAACAGACGAGAGAGCACCTCTTTTTTTTTTTTTTATTACACACAGCACTAACGATGCCTCTGATTTCCCTTCAACATAGCTTGCTAAACTTGTTGGATTCTTGAAAACGAATTTATATAAGGTCTGTAAGGATCTTGGAAGGACTCCCATTAGTCGAAACCATCGCATCTAAAACTTTATTTGCTATACACCCTCTGTCCAAAAAGAAACTGAACTTTTCGAAAATAGGAGAAACTAGTGGCGCCACCTCTTTTATCTTTTTGTTGTCGTAAGCGACAACCTTCATTACTGTTATGTCAACTGTTTATGACATTTGTTTCATTAGAAGCCGAGTATAGTGCCAACAGTAACAGTATGTTTTGACCAACGGTCGGTCGTCACGATATTCCTGCCGTCCGCAAAGAATTCTCGCTATCAATCGCTTCAAAACTTCGAGATAAAACTCACCACTGACCGTTTGGCCAGGGGGAAGGAATTCTTTCTGGATAATGCCCTTGGAATCGTAGAAACAAATCAGCATTGTCTTTACTTTTGACTTCTCCAAGCGACTTTTTTGGATGCCCCTTCTTCTGGTGGTCTCCACCCAGCACTCTTGCGCTTTGCTTCGGGCTCATACTTAAAACATCGCGTTTCGTCACCAGTAACGATCGTTTCAAGGAAGTTTGAGTCCTTACGAGCGGTTTTATTGAGGTCTTTGCAGTGTTCAATTCGATACATTTTTTGGTCGTAGGTCAACTTGTGGGGAACAAATCGCAAATTCAATTTACGAAGGCCCAAACTCTCGATCAAAATCTTTTGTACATTTGCTTTTGGAATCCCCAGTTCATCTTAAATCAATCTCACGGACTATTTCGGGTTTTCTTTGATGAAATCACGCACTTTTTGGATGTTAACTTCGGTCAGTCCAGTTTTTGGACGGTTCGACTTTTCGTTGTCCTCCAGCGTCTCACGACCACTTTGAATTCGCTTAAATCACTTGTAAACTTGAGTACGGGATAAGCATTCATCACCTTATGCTTTTTGAAGCATTTGATGCGTTTCGGTAAAACGTTTACCAAGTTTAACACAAAATTCAATCGCAGCTCTCTGTTTGGAACTCATTTTCCGACCGTTCGTCAAAACACACTGTCACTCTCGGCACTATAACTCGGCTTCTAATGATCATAAACAGTTGAAACAATACTAATGAAGGTTGTCCCTTTCGACAACAGAAAGATACAACAGGTGGCGCCACTAGTTTCTTCTATTTTCGAAAAATTTGGTTTCTTTTTAGACAGAGGATGTACAGTAATTATACGTATATACATTGAAACATTCTTGACCTCTAAAAGTAGAATGAATTCATGGAGGGAATATTTGTTGCTACAATTATTATGTTTAAAAAGATCAAATCTATATTTTAATGCCAAGTATATCGGGCTTCACCAAGTTTCTTTTTTCATTAGGTTCATATCCAAAATGCTACTCTGGCTGGAGGAGTAGCCATCGGGGCAATCACTCACCTTATGGTCCAACCATATGGATGCGTTCTCATCGGAGGATTGGCAGCTTGTTTATCCACGTTGAGTTTCGACTACCTCACAGTAAGCTTATTGATAAACGGGTCAGCAGAAAATAATTTAAAATTTGCATCTACTTCATTTATCAATCATTCATATTAATACAGAGATAATAATAAAATCTATATTTTAGATCAAACTCTTCAACAAAATTACAAATAATAATAACAATATTCAAAACAATTCGTTAATATTATTAAGGACTTTTTCTTATTTTCTCCTCTAGCCTTTCCTCAATAAACGTTGTCACATGTATGATACGTGTGGTGTTAGCAGCCTTCATGTAGTTCCAGGTATTCTGTCAGGACTTGCAAGTATCCTAATGGCTTGGATGGCAAATGAAAATGATTACGGATACGTGTGAGTATGATGTGATTATTATGAAATAGGTTGAATCAAGCTAGAGATGTAATAAGGAATATATTGATTGATTTGTCAGGAAAATATGGATTAAAATAACCTTTAAATGAAAGAAAAACTTAAGTTTTTTTTTAAAAAATAGCCTTTCATGAAAAAAAAAACGTTTTATTTTAAGTAATCTTTAAATCCAAACAGTTGTAACCCTGATAAAAGTTTTAGTGATCTGTAACAGTTTTTTAATCCTGTGATCCACATGCGGCCCAGTGAACTATTTTGTTTGAGTTGTATATGCATATCATCTCTTCCCATAAATAACTGTTCGAAGTGGAAAATATATGAGAAGCGTAATATAATATAACATAATATAAAAAAAATCATCTAACGCCTTTTTATTCTGTATATAGGAGTAGGCGAGGCCGTGTTTAGCCCTATCTAACTTTCGGAGACTGAGTGGGCAGTTGAATCTTCACTGGTACCCAATCAGATATAGCTACCCAAGGCTATCACTAATTAAGCGGCACGCAGCGAAGAGAACCAGCTCAGCAAGTGCCGCCATCTAGTGGTCCCTAACCCTAACACTTGTATTTAATATCTGAAATAATGTGGGTTCTACGGTTGATTTTCTTGAGTTTACGGGACGAAAAAGCCGAGTTTCCGCAAGAAAAAACCTGCATGCCCATGCCAGAGATCGACTAACTCGGGAACCGCTCAAAAAAGGTTTAGAAAAATTTCTTCTAGTCGCCAACTAGATTCGAAAAGAAGACTGCTTGGTTTCGTGCGGTCAAGTGCCGTGTTGTGCAACCACCACATCCACTGAGGTACACAGGATCTTAATAATATAATATAATATGCCTATTCGAATCTATAAAGAGGTATATTATATATACCTCTTCTTACATCTACTTTAATCTAATAGCTGTATCTTTTATAAACATAATATTAAAAAAATAAAATGCCGTATGCGTAGAACATATTTTATTAACGCTTTTATGAATTATTATAAATGTTTTAAGGAATAATATTTCATTAAATTTTAATATTTATTTTATATTCGCTATTAAGTCCGATTTCTATGAATTTCAATATTACTCGAGAAATAAATTGTGGCGCCATCTTGCGTCTATTGCCGTAATTAGTTCTTCAGTTTCATCCTGCGAAGAAACTAAAAGCGAATTTTGATTCAAAAAAAAAAAGAAAAAGAAAAACCTTTAGAATTAGTATTAATATACTATATAAATATTCACCACCTACTCTAACAATGCATTGCACTCATTCAGTGCAAAATCTTTTTATATACATTATCCTTATATAACTTGTAAGGATTATTTTGTCGCATATCAGTCTATGGCCTGTGCGATTATCTCTATATCCATCTGATAGATTTCACTCGCTAAAGAATTTCTCTGTCTGTCTGATGGGCTTCCCTCATTTAGATGTCTGTAACTTTCTATCAGAAAAGATTTTTTTTCAGATTTTTAATGAAAATGAGAGCAAAAGCCAACTCATTCTGCTTATTATTATTATTTGTGATTTTAAGTCGATAAAAGTTATAACTAATTTAAAACCATTTTCCATTTTGTTAACAACTTAACGTGCATTGTATAAAATATATATCACTGCAATGTGGCTTTCAACTTGAACTTCATGAAACTTGAACACACGCACACACACACGTGCACGCGCGAAAGCGTGAATATGAGTCATTTCTGAACCATGTTTTCATGTTCCCTAATTATACCTCTTGGTTACCAGGTCGGTATGCAAGCATGTGCTTAGAACTACATTGTCATCCTCATAGAAAACCGTGCTAGTTGAACTGATGACAGGGATGTCACCAATATAGATGGAGAAAGTAAGGAAGACAATAAAATTTAAAAAAAAAACTGTAAAACGCCTGATGTTATTCTACTTATTCACGATCTAATACTGGTAGTTTTAATCTGTAGTTTACGGTCATTCAGATAGGACTTGATAACTTATATTAAGCTGAGAAGGAAATTAAGTGTGATGAGTTTTCTGATGAATGTTCTTACATAAAAAAATATAAATAAATTACAGTTTTTAAAATTTAACGTTATACTTTTTTTTCCAGTTTTTTTTTTCATATATCGCTAAATACTATTTTAAAAGTATTGGAACTCTGCTATATCAGAGAAATCTAAATAGCGCAACAGCATCTGTCTCCTTTTGGACCTGATCATACTGTCTCCTTTCTCTATACAAGTCTCAGATAAATGAATCAGGAATTATGGGCATTATTCTTTCAACAAGAGTACTTCGTGTTCCATTATTGGGTACATCCGAATTCTGGTTCATTCCAAAGGTTGAGAGTCAAGTTTTACATATACCTTTCTTTAAATTATACAGCCAATATACATGCAGTAGACAAATTGCTTTCTTCAGGCATCTGCCACTCCAATCCCTCGCGTATTCGATCGTAAAAAAGAGTACTTTGATTCAGCGCTACATATCACTAACATCCAAGAGCCGTGGACCAGTCTCGATTTGTTTACACCGCTTTAGTCCCCGCTTTTGATTACAATTGCTGTACAGGCAGCTTGTACAGCTGCCTAGACACTAGTGAGATTTTACTTGGTGTTAATTTCTTGGGACATCTTGTGGGTTTATTGGTCAAGGTCGCTCTCTTATATTTCTATAATGCAATTGATGTTTCCTGCTAGGATGGAAAGCATTTGGAAAATTACATTCAAAATTCAAAAGCCAACTACCATTTTAATTGAAAAGAAAAGTTTTTAACCAATGTATTCTTCCTATATTGACAAATGGCTATGAAACATGGACACTAAATGCAAAGGTAATTCATAAATTAAGAACGACACAATTTAATAATGGAAAGAAGTATGCTTGGTATCACAAGACTGGATCACAAAAGGAATACTTGGATAAGAATCAAACCAAAGTCTCTGATATCATAGGAAGAGTGAAATATCTCGAAGATAAGATCAACAATGGATAAAAGAAGTGCTGCATTGGATTCTAAGAGAGGATAAAACAACCACAGGCCGTCCTAAATCACTGTGCATTGATGATATTGTCAGATTTGCTGGAGTGGCATGGGAAAGGAAAGCCATGGATAGACAGTTCTGGAGTAATCTCTCTGTAGTATATATACGTGTGTGTGTGTTGGGGGGGGGTATTAGCAATATAGGCTACATTGTGACGACAAGAATACACACATCATAATTTTATTTTATTTCAAGAGTGTTTCAAATAGGATAAACTATAACAACTAAGTGTTGTGTTGCAGTTAGTTCTTCGATAAATAGAAAAATGATCTTATTAAAATATTATTAGATTAACTAATATAGAAGTGAAAATGTGTTCAAAGGAGTTTGATTTTCTTTTTTAGCCTTTATGAAATTTATCCTTCAAGGGCACCAATGGCCAACACTACCGAATTTCAAGAGATTTATTCCAAGCTGCCAACTGTAAAACCAGGTGTAGGTAGGAATTCATCCAACCAGGCTCTGTACCAGTTAATTGGAATGGGAATATCTACAGCCATGGCTCTTGGCGGTGGCCTCGCTACAGGTAATTTTTTTTCACCTCTTTTTTTTTTACTTGTTTTGCATTTACTAAGAATTATCCTTAAAATCAATGTACCATTAAAAACAAATAAATTTAGAAATAGTGAAAAAAACTGTATATGTGCAGTATTATGAGGGTTGCTTGTACATAAATTGTTAAAGATGGCTACTGTAAAACAAACTATTGTTATCATTTTTTGGATATCTTAAAAGAAAGTTTCGAAAATTTATAAAATTTTTTATTTAGGTTAGAATAATAACCTATGGGTAATAATATATCCTGTGGGATACAAGAAACGTTAAAAAACACCATTAATATATATAATTAAACAATAAAACTGGAATTATATACTAAATATCATAGAAGTAAGTTTATTATATTGTAGTATGCGAAGAATTAATAACTTATATTAAACTTTAAAATTCCAATTGATAATTACTTAAAAAAAACACGTGATATATTACAAAGAACAAAAAGGATTGAACGAATTGGAATACTTTATGTTGAATCACCACAAACTCAATTTTAATTTGGGGTTTATATACCTTCTAGGTTTAATTGTGTCTCTTCCTGGTTGCAACCCACCACCGGTCGAGAAATATTACGACGACAGTGCATTCTGGATTCTTCCCAAAGAAGAGGATCTCAAGGAAAAACTGCCCTCAAGCATCGATTCCCACCATACGAAGTTTTAATCCTTGCATTTATTAAACCAAACATTATGAATCATTCCTGGAAGACTGGAGTCATCGATCCCTATAAATATCTTTTGTTATGACCAGCACATTTTAGTTTTCCAGTGACTAAAGTGATGAGAAAAATTGGTCAAAGTAACTTAATCATTTCAGAACGAACTGTTATAAAAAGACGCACCCCTGTGACAGATAATGGAAGCATATTTCACAAACATGAACAACCAAACGATCTTTTCAATTGATTAAATATGACTAAAAGTATTCGTAACATCGGACATCATGTAAGTCACGTGATATGCAAATTTAAACAGAGGTAGTGGAATAGTTCTAACAATGGACTGATATAAATGATACAGAAGCCATCAAAAATGCGTGTGCGAAACTTAACTTTAACGGTGATATGCTGCAAGCCAAAAAGGGAAATATGCCACTTTACAAACATGTAGGTTTACCCCAGTTCTTTGTGTTTTGGTACTTTTCTAAAACAGTGCATTTTAATAACTATGTCAGAGATGAAATTATCGTCCATGTTTTAACTGATTTTTGATATTTTTGAAAGAAGAATTTTAGGACACTTGTCTGTCTCTTTCTCCTCTCCCAGTTAATTTGAACTTCTATCTAGCTAAGTCTATTAACAGCGCCAGTCATATATCCACTATTACGTGTTATTTCTATCATCTGTAATATTATTTATTGTATGAAAGCGATGTCATTGCCAATATAGCAAGCCGCACAAGACAGGTAGAATTACTTTTTTAAAGCGGTCATAATTTTGAAAGGTTAAAATCAGATTGAGTCATTTCTGATTCTAGAGATGGAAATGGGTTTTGATTTTCAGCACTGTATAGATCATAATCATAATAGTAATAATAGTAGCTAACATAGTCAAGAATAGGAACTCATTTTGTACTTGAGGACATTTCCATTCTATTCATAACCGGGACACGAGATGAATGGGAACCTCTTTAGGGAATAGAGATTAAAAAAACAAAAAAACAGACAGATATAGTCGTAGTTTTAATTGCAGTCATTTTTATTTGCATCTGAGCAGGAATTTCATCAATGTAAATAACAAAAAACTAAGGATCAGTTGCATTTCATTTGTTCTTATGAAAATCCTCAGACCTTGAGGGAAATCCATTTTAAAGCTGATAAATAATGAATTTTACCAGGAGCGATTTATTATCATTATGCTTTCCCTACCATGCTTGTTCCTTTTTTTTTTAACTTTTCCTGTACTACGTTCATACGCATGACCGATTGTATTAGCCTTAAATAATTTGACTAACATTTTTTTTAAATACTTTCAGTGATGCTATTCATCCATTTAATTAAAACACTGAGTTATGCGTCTAACCTTGAGATGTAGACTTATGATATTGCTTCTCTCGTACGCATATTTTGACCGCTACCCATACACTACTACCATCCTTGTAGATCATTATGCAACCGCCTCTCCAAGCCATTTTTTCAGTATATCAAAATGACTTATCTGTAGTTCAACATATACTTCTGTAATATATATTTCTGTCAACATACGAGAGAAAATGCTTATCCGCTTCCTGGTTACTACAGCATGATCAGACCAAGATGACTTACAAAAATAATTAACCACAATATCCAGAGAGCTATCCTTTAAAAGTTATCCTAAAAGACTCTGCAACAAGATTCTCTTTTCGGATATACTACAAAGACAACGTGATGACACCCAATACATCAGCACTATAACTATTCCATTTTTGTCAGCAGTATTTCAAAAAAATTGGCTAACCTTCTAAAACCACACAATATTAGAGTAGCATTCGAGCCAGTCAATACTGTTTGGAAATTTTTAAGATCACCGAAAGACCCTCACCCATTCTACAAGTACTCTTGGAGTATATAATATACCTTGCTCCTGTGGTGTTAGTTACGTTGGTCAGACCTCTAGAAGCTTCGAAACGAGACAGAAAGAATATATGGGATATGTCAGAAACAACAGACAAGATATTTCAGGACATTCTTGCCGCTTTCCTCTACCAACCATCTTATTGAGTGGGATAAGAGTCATATTCCCTATATAGAAGAGAACTACCATTCCAGAACCTTCAAGGAAGCTGCTACGCTCGCCCGTTCAACAGGAAACCTAAATAACAATCAAGGTCTAATCCTACCAGAAATTTGGAAAGCTTTAATCAGATCACTAAACATCAAAGAAATGAAGTTTCACGCCAGTTACATTATGTCTCGTAACAAATTAATCATGTTCCCGAGACACGCGCATTATCTCGGATAATACTAATTTTGTATGAATTAGAACTGTCAGTTAAAACCTAGTCTGTTACCTTCATATAGCTTACCAATTGTATTCTCTGAAGATGCCGATAGCAAAAATCGGCGAAACATGTAGGACAATAAATTAAAAATCCACTTGAATAACATTCAAAAAAAGTGTTTTAGTTATTATCAATAAGCAAGTCCATTTAACCAGAAGAGCTGTTATTAAGAGACTAATATGCAGATGATCAGATTATATGAGAAGAGAATGAAGATGATCTTCAAAATCAGTTTACTAAATAAACCAAATAAGCCAACAATACAATTTAAAAATTTCATAAACGAAAACAAACATTATCCATTTAAAGGTCAGGATCATCTTAGATCAAAAGTAGTTATATAAAATAAAATAATAGAACAGATGACAGAGTTTAATATATATATATATTTTTTTTTATGTTAGGCCCATATACGAGAGGTTGGCTGGTCAACCTATAGTACTTTAGTATCGTATATGGGTGGGATGGGAAAGGAGAAGCCTGTATATTGTATACCTTTGGAAATACATCAGGGGAAAAACTGTTCCACACTACAGCAGTAGCAGGGATGAAGGAGGGGGGAAAATAAACTTGTTCTGCGGGTTTCAAGGTGTACTGTGCAGGGGCGGTGGCTGTACGTGTTCCAAAGGGCTTAGTACAGAGTGGGGGAATTATTCATCCTGTTTCGGATGAACATTTTCCATGGAAATATTTATAGAATATACAAATTGCAGAGACTAAAAGTCTATGTGAAAGGGGGGGGGGGGGAGTGAGTTGGTAAGAGATGGATCATTTATCAGTCTAATTGCTTTCCTCTGTATTGAGTCAAGCATTTTGAGGGAGCTTTTAGGAGCCCCCACTCCAAATGTGAGAGCAGTATTCGAGAGCTGGGTGGATTTGTGATTTGTACATAAGGTTAGCAGTTGTTTTGGAGTGAAGTAACGTCTTGAGCGAAAGAGAAAGCCTAGTTTTTTGGCTATATAATAACATATCTAAAAAATAAAGAGAGATGAAAAATAAAAAAATTTAAGAAATCTATGGAACAATTTAAAGAACATTGATTAAAAAAAAAAAAAAGAGGAGAAGCAAAAATAAAATTTTATAAAGCAATGGCCACCCACACTTTAACGCATGGTTCAGAAACATGTTCTGTTAAAAGAACGATGAACGTGAAATACAAGCTGCAGAAATAATGGAAAGAGGTGGATAAATATAGACCAGAGGGTAACAGAGACAGAGGATTCTGTTTGCATAGCAAAAAAAAAAAAAACACATTAAAACAATTCGCCAGTGTGATGTCAGTTAATCTAACCATGACATAACAGATTTTCCTAGATCTTTGTTTAGTTTTCGTCTTGTGAATATAAGACATCTGAAATAAATTTATAAAAAAAGAAATAATCATATGTCCAGCAAAGCTATAAAAAATAAAATTAATATGCGAGTGTGTTATGTACTTGCCAAAGATGGATAGTACACTGAACACTGATAATATGTACAAATACCAGCGAAGTATGCAGTCTTAAAAATGAAAAGTAACATTTATCAAAAGGCATCACAGCAATTGTTTATTTTTATTTTGAATTGTGAAATTTGGTAATGCCATTTAGAAAGCACGAGTCGTGAATTTGGTGGTTGGAACGGACGACTTGTCATCAGAAATGTCAACATACTAATATGTTTTCAGGAAATAAGGAAGAAAAAATAATGCAAAGATGCAAAACTTCAGTTATTTATCAGATGTTTAGAGGGAAATCGAACGTCAAAATAATGAAAACGAAAACGAGGGAAAAAATCAGAAACACATTATCCTTCCCCATTTTTAATTTTTAAAATTTGTTTTAAAATGTTTTAATTTTTTAATGTTTTTTAATTTAATTTTTTTTTAAATTTTTGTATTGACAGAAAATCATGACAAGCTTCAATACCGTCCGTAACTGATATCATAAACAATATTGTCGTTGCCAGGCTTCACTTAGATTAGCACAATCTTATCAACTTCAGTATTTCAAAAACACAGATCTGTATTTTTTTCACTTCAGTTTTCCTTCTAGAACTTGCACATGGTTTTTTCTTAAGTAAATACTCAGCTTAGAAAAGAGTCAAAAGACACCATAATGTGAGGAACAAACAACGATGACGCCAAACCTAGTAAGATGTATGCCCTCCTTTCGGTCCGATGAATACGGAGCATACTTTCCACAAGCAAATGATAGCGATCATTGGGAATTTTGGACCATTCTTCCTGTAGGGATGTCCCTTGACCGCACCAGAGCCCTCCAGTTCGTGTCCTACAGATGTTGAATAAGGATGAGATCAGATCTGTGGAGACCTGTCAATTGTGGTAAACTTCATGTTCGCAAACCACGAGATTACAGCAGCAGCCTTGTGAAACAATGGATTGTCTCTTGCTGAAAGAGACAATGGTCAGTTCAGAATAAATGCCACAAAGTAGGAAGCATTGCAGTGTCCAGAATGTTCATACCTCTTAGATTTCAAAATTCGTGGCACCACAAACAAAGTTCGAGGATACACCAGGAAAAAGAGGAACACCGTCACAACGAATTTCATAGTTGGGATTACGCGCTCAGCTAAGAGAGGTCCTCCTGACATCCGCCACACCTACGCCGGTTCATCTGCTCGGTAGACGGTGTAGCGTGATTCGTCGCTCCATAACACGCTTTCCAAGCTTCCGTACATATGCTCTTTGCACCACTGAAGAAGATGCTCCATTTTAGTTCGGGTAATGTGGAGCTTATATATTAAGGTCCACTACGAAACCTCCGTTATGAGCCTCGGTTATGAATCTTTTGTGCAGATTGGCGTTACACTCGACGCCAGGAACGAACTTCGCATTTTACGTGTTGGCCGACGAATAACGGTGTTGAGAGATTATCCTTCGTAACACCTTACGGTCACGTTGGGTGAGTGTGGTGGTTGTCCACTGCGTTTAGCACTTACATGACTCCCTGTGCTTCCATCTCAGTATGATATCACTGATTGGTGACCTCGCATGGTCCAATTTGTCAACAATTTGACGAACAAACAGGCGTGCAACATAACATTCTATCACAACGTTTTTTTTTTTTTTTCAAACTCCGTCGGTTACCTTCTCGCAGCCAATTCACTCGAACACAATCGCACTGACTTGGGAGCATCATATTCCTGCAATTTATACTGACTACAAACATATAACTCGTTACATGGCATGATGCACCTTACTAATCTGTTAACTTCTATCAGACCTGTCTTTTCTTGACGCTGTCCTACTTAAGCCATAGCCCAGTCAACTTTTCCTTCAATATATTTCACATATTGGCTATGCAGTGGTTCATATTTTCCACCCTTCTACTCTTTTTTGCCATTTCTTTCTCCTTGTACTGGTTTTTTGAATCTACCACCTTCACTAATTTTTCTTGTAAGCTTCAATTAGCACGTTTTCTCTGCTTTCGTTTATGTAATCTGTCATTAATTTTCGTGTTATCCCATCAAGTGCATCTAAATTGGCTTGTGTCCAGTCAATTATCCTTGCTATATATATCTGATTACAGAAATGGCTCATGTACTTGATTGCTGTTACAGTGTTACCTCCATTCAGATTGGACTTTAGAACTTTTCTAACTCTTCGCAGATATTCGCTCACTGTTTTCTTTTTGACTTCAGAACTTAAAATATTTTTCTTTTATTAAGGCAGTATGTAATTGTCCTGATTATAACATAAATTAAGTTACACAATGTCACCTAGAACTTTCAGCAAGTAGATGGTTTATAACTTCTTTTCTTAGTCAATGAGTCACGTTTATAAAATCTATAGGAAAGGTTTGAATCATTGAATCATTTACTTTTATATCTACTAACACACCTCCTTAATAGGAGGTGTTTCTCCAAGTATACAAATTCTAAAATGATTTAGGATCATTTTAAGATCTGTAAAGATCCTCTTCCATATTGTCGTAACGTATTTGTTTTCCTGTTATTCTGTCTTTAATTTAAAGACAATAGACCATTATAAAGGATAGGATGCTAAAAAGAATAACATGGTCAGTGATTCATTTTTCAAACAAATCTCTGAAACACCACAAGCCGAAATATCAATTAAAAATTAAATCTAACTAAATTGTCGGAACACAATTAAAATATCTGCTATAAACATTCTATGCGTCAATCAAACATATATGTGGTTCTTGCAACGCCTTTTTCCAAAATGAAAAGAAAAAAAGAAAACATGAAACAGTTGAATATATCGACAGTATCTTGCAATTAAGTAAAGACTTTTCATCGTCGAGCAGTCATAAATAAAAAATGCATACAGCAATAGCTGTATGCATTTTTTATCTTTTTTATCTGTATCTTCTTGTCGTTTCCAATAACTCCGTACAAAGGGTATTTGAATTTTAACTGTAGTTTTTACGTTTATTTTTAAAATTGATTTTAATTGAAACAAATCAAATTAAAATCCTAACCACCTGTAACTCCCTTTCCCCACAGGTAGTAGGCAAGACCCATTTAGAGTTGTCTTTTGAAGACTGGTGGGCAACTAGACTCCACGCTTATCAAATCACAGTACACCTCGCCTACTGTACTGTACTATTTACCAAAATTCCAACTCTACTAAAATACTACTTGAGTTTTATTTATTTATTCATGTGGGGTTCCCCCCGTTCCTCGACCGCCCCTCAGGACTGGCTGAGCCCTCCTAATGAGGGATTAAATACTTTCGGGATGAAAAATCCCAGATAAACTGGGGGAAAAAAAACTACCGTTCACTCCCAAGGCCGACTAACTTGGCTATGGCAGATCCTCAATTGTCGAAAGGAATCGAACCTAGGACATTCCTTTCCCACGTATATGGTTACAAAGCGCATAGCCACTACACTAACCGCTCAGATACTTTCTAAGTGATTTAATATACTTCAGTAACGGCTGTATCGATGCACACTTTAGTATGATGTTGGCTTTGGTACAGCAAATCGTGGTCGCTTTACAATTTTTTATTACATACGGGAACTCTTTTATACGCATCTGTGTGGGAAGAGGAAATGCAACGAAGGTTGTGAACGTAACAAATGTTAATGGTGAACACTTGAAATTACGAACACCAAAACTTGAAATTATAAAGCGTTCATGAAGGAGCATCGTATGCACCTGGTGACTTTAAATTAAAGAGCTTTTCCTTGTTCACCGAGATGAAAAGACACGGCTCTTAAAGGGTTATGCTAAAATGTCTTCGTGTAATATGGCGATCAAGTATGACAAATATCTAAAGAATGGTTTACTAACAATAATAATCGTTACAACGTCTTGGTTGAAATTTAATCCGGTTTTAAATTTTCTGCACTCATTAGTATTTTTGGTAAGCTTGAAGGGAAGACTTTATGCGTAATTATTATTTTGTTTTTCACCAATGTCTTGTTCATCATTTGGAATTGTCTGAAACGCATCTCTATAACACTTTATTATGATTTTCAAGCAGTGCGATTTGGCATATCACGGAAGTGTTTTAGTCATCTGTATTACTGCATATTACTGCATATTACTGCAAAAAACTATGCGATGAATTCATTGTGACTTTTCTATTTTCATAATAAAGATTTTAAGGTGAGAATAACATAAACCTTGTGGCGATTAAATATTTATATTCATTCCGAGTTTCTCAATGAAGATGATGATTCCTTTTTTTTTTGAGGATGATATCATCACTACTTTTTTAGATATATCGAGCGTTCGTAGGATATCTGGTAAAGGCATGAAACTGATTATAAAACGCCAATGTGTTATGGTTGGTATTTGAGCCTGTGGCGTAGGTGATCTAATGCCACGGAAATCTGAAAAACAAATGCAGAAAGTGGTATGAAACTCTCTAGTTTCGAAAACCACACTGATGATCCCTCATTATTTTCTATACAATCACTAAAGAATATTGACTCAAAGGGATCAGTTGGACTGTCTATTGCAGTGCGTATCATTTTCTTATAAACAGTCAAAAATAAACAGTTGCTTTATTTCTTATTTGGTTTCCCTAGCGTATTGTTGTTAAGTGAAAATCGAAATGATTGTAGAACTGAATACAGGAAGATACAAATAAACAATATGGAATCTACAGAAAAAAATGAAGCGAACATCTAGTATTACATGATGATTCGTTTTAAATAAATTCTCCCACGAGAACAGTCTGAGTAGTAATCGGATACAGTTCGAGATATTCATAGATTAAATGAACTCGATTGAACTCGGTGATATTTTCCCTTTAAGATTTACATCTTAGATAATGTTGAAAGCATTCTGTTTAATTCGAATTCATTTCGTCTTGCAACAAAGAAGTCAGAGTCGTAGGGGAATGTTCAACTGGGGTCTGCTGGAGATACCCCTGCGATATCCCATTGAAAAACTACTAATGTACTTGCGGATAGGAGAGGGGGGATTGGTATTTAGTTGCTCACGGTTGACGTCTATAGGGATATGTCTATGTCTATAAACAGAGATGGATATATATGCAATTGCAGGTGGATACATGTCTTTTATTCCCTTATACGGAGTAGGCAAGGTCATTATACCGTATCTAGCTTTCGGAGACTGAGTGGGCAGTTCATTCTCCACCCGTAGCCAATCAGAGATAGCGTGCCCATTGTCTGTGACTAATTAGAGCAGCCACCGATGAAGAGGCTGGCATTCAAATCTCGCAAACGAAGTTGGCCGTCTGTGGCTTAACCACACCAAAGTCATCCCAATAGTTATCTGTACACTTGGTACAATTTCAAAAAAAAAAGGTATCCAACTATTTAAAAGAAATAAACATCAACGAAGTGACACCATATGATCTACAAAAAACAGCATTACTTGGAACAGTCCATATTCTTGGGTAGAACCTGAATCGCTCTGCATCACCAGTCAGATTGTTGTTTGAATGATATCCTTTTGTGACAGTGTTTCCATTATGTGAATAAAGTAATAATAATAAGAAGAAGAAGAAGAAGAAGAAGAAGAAGAAGAAGAAGAAGAAGAAATTATATAGGGATCCCAAGGAATAGTGGACCAACTTGATACGTGATGCAATAGCTAAGTATGTAACACCCATACTTAGCTATAACATGCTTGCTACCGCTTGCTGCTAAAGCACCCTCTAAATCTAAATCTAATCGTAATCTAAAATAATAATAATAATAATAAAGCATCTAATCTTAATCTAAAATAATAATAATAATAATAATAATTTTTTTAACATTTTATTATTTCTCAGATAAATTACATACATTATATGAAGACAATTATGCATAACAAATAGTTTCTCGTACATAAAGTTTTTTTTTAAATAATAATAATAATAACAATAACTGTTTACAACATATATTATTATAATATTCATAATGATGATTATTACAGATGTTTCTTTGCAATTTTACACTCTATATATACAATATCAATGGATATAATCACTCTATATTGCATACTTTTGTTACAGTTATTACATACATTACACATTTGTTTACATATGATACTTACTTTACATACATTTGTTTACATATAATACATACATTAAATACTTTGGTTTACATGTGATACGTACATTACATGTACTTGGTTACATATTATTATTATTATTATTATAAAAACCTCCATGGAGTCAAAGACTCATCGTGGGAGGTCCACTGTTATACACACAGTTTATCATACTGTGCCTTAAATATATTCACTGCCTCTGCACACACCACACTCTCGGGCAAAGCATTCCAATCACTCACCACTCTCCATGCAAAAAAACTGCTCCTCACTCCCTTGCTCACACCCTCCTTATACAGCTTCCAGGAATGACCTCTTGTTCTCCTGCTATCCTCACCCATTCTGTGCAAAACCTCCCCGACGTTAATCTGGTAATAACCACTTAACAGCTTATATGTCTCAATCATATCCCCCCCTCCTCCTTCTATCCACCAATTTCTACAAATTGCATTTTGTCAATCTGTCTTCATACTCTACATTCCAGAGACCAGAAACCACCTTAGTCAATCGCCTCTGAACTTTTTCCAACGCAATTTCATCTTTTTGAAAACCAAGTGACCAGATCTGTGCACAGTAATCCATATGTGGCCTGATCAAAGCCTTATACAAAGGAACCATAACATCCTTACTTCTACAAGTCAATGTCCTCCGCATCATTCCCATTATCCGCTGTGTTGTGTTCACTATTTTAGTAACATGTCCCCGAAATTTTAGGTCCTTGTCTACAATAACTCCCAGATCTCACATTTCCTCTACCTCTTCCAAGATATTCGCACCAATTGTATACTTTACATCCCATCTCTGCTTCCCAAATTTTAAAACTTTACACTTTGAAACATTGAATTGACGTCCCCACTTATTTACCAATTCAAACAGTACATTTAAGTCCTCTTGCAAAGCCACAGCATCCACACTACTCCTGATAGCTCTGCCCAACTTTGCATCTGCAAACAACTGCACATCACCATTCAGACCTCTCCAGATATCATTTACATACAAATTAAACAGCAATGGACCAAAAAACAGACCCTTGAGGTACACCACAACTTTCCTCTTCTGGGATATCGCTCCTCCATAGACAACTCGCTGATACCTATCAGACAACCAATCTCCAATCCAGTGAACCAATCTACTGTTCGACCCCATCCGTTCCAGTTTAATTACCAGCTTGTCATGTGGCAATTTATCAAACGCCTTTGCAAAATCTAAATATACCACTGTATATGCAATTCCCATTATCCAACGCATTTGTCACTTTATTATAAAAAGTAAGCAGGTTGCTAAAGCACGATTTTCCTTTAGTAAATCCATGCTGGCCACCAAAGAGTATTTTTCTGTTGTCAACCCAATTCTGAACTTTATTCCTAACTAACTTCTCTAATACCTTGACCACAACTCCAGACACACAGACTGGTCTATAATTCAAAGCCTTACTCTTATCACCTCCCTTATGAATTGGAACAATTTTAACCTCTTTCCACTCTTTTGGAACTTGACCCAGTGAGAGACTCATGTTGAAAAGATATACAAAAGCTGTTGTTAATTCTCTGGCACATTCCCTCAAGACACGTCGTGAAATAGCATCAAGTCCCACAGCCTTATTTACATCAAATCTATTCAATTCCTCATATACATCCTGTTCACTTACTAACAGTTCCTCTTCCTTTCCCACTGCTTTCAAGTTCTGCATGGTGCCACATTCACAAGAATAAAATACCTTTAGAAATTGCTCACTAAATATCTCAACTATATCCTCCGCAGCGGTTATCATTCCTCCGTTTTCACCAATCAATCCCATCCTACCATAATCATTCTTTCTTCTACTGGCGACATATCGAAAACACTCCTTAGGATTTTTTTTGGCCGCTTTAGCTAACTGCTGCTCATACTGCATTTTTGCTACCTTTATCAAGCTAGTCACCTTCCTCGCCTGCTCTTTGTACTTCTCATGCAACTCGTTGTTATATATACTCATTTTGTGTTTCTTCCATAATACCTTCTTCTTCCAGATTGCATACCTTATCTCTTGATTCATCCATTTTACACCCACTCTGTTTACCCTCTTGACCCTTGGAATACACTCTGATATTGCCTCCACCAAATAGTTCTTGAGTATGGCCCAGGCAGCATTGATATCCTTTCCATCCAGTTCCTCTTTCCAATTTATTATTGCAAGCTGATTGCTGAGTATATGATACATCTTGGATGAGAACTAATTTTTCTGCTTTCATCCGCGAAGTTATATGTAAGCTTATCTGAGGATAACACCAGTTGGTTATTATACATTGTTTTTTTTTTTTTTGCAGTGTTGGGAAGCTACGAAATCTATGATTGAGAAATTTGTGTGTGTGTCTGTGCGCGCACGCACGCACGCACGCACGCACACACACACACACACACACACACACACACACACACACACACACACACACACACACACACACACACACACACACACACACACACACACACACACACACACACACACACACACACACACACACACACACACACCACACACACAATAACTTGGAATGTATTGATGCGTCGCTGAACTGGAAGCCTGAACGAATATATTGTGTTTCATTAAGTTCGTATGGTATTTTGGGTGCGTGTTTCTTGTTCATAGTATGTCCTTACTTAGAGCTCTTTTCAGGCTATTGTAGTTTGTAAGGTTTCTGTATTCAAAAGGTAATTTGTTTATCATGTCTGGGATGTAGAAGTTTCGCGTGGCCTTTCCGTAGTGATTATTGTATTTATATGTGATATTATTAGTAGTCTGAGGTCTTGTTACACGGCATGTATTTCTGACTGTCCTGTAGTTGGCATCGAAATGATGTTTTAGCAAAGCTGCATAGTGACATAAATGTTTTGCTGTCAGTATTTTGTGTTCTGACATTGCAATGTATATAAGGTCGTTATTTTCTCTTTGTTCCCAAGAGATCAATTTTATCATTTTGTACTGTAGCAACATTAATCTATTTAATTTGCAGGGTGCACAGAAAGCATACGTTGTTATAGCGTATCTTAGTATATTTTGGCATAGTGCTTTGTATATTAGTGTTTTTAGGCGTATGGAAACTATGTCTTTTAACCTGTAGAGTTTGCCAGTTATTGTTCGGAGTTTGTTGTGTACATGGTTTATGTGACTATTCTAGTTGTTTCAACTGGAATTGTTTCAACCTGAATGATTGTAGTGGTTTTGCTGTTCTGTGTGTTTTTTATGTTCTGTGTGTTTTTTATGTTGGAAAGTGGATGTTGGATGGTTATATATTTGTTATCAACTGATCGAGTCAGTGGATTTCTGAATATCATTAATTTTGTCTTTTCTGAGTTTAGGTGTATGGAGTTTTTCGTGAGCCAGTCTATGATCAGATTTATGTCATGTTGCATATTTGTTTGGGCTATGTTTGCGTTATTATGGATGGATGTTATTGCTGTATCGTCTGCGTATTGGAATATCTTACCTTTTAGTGGTAGCTGATTAATATCATGCGTGTAAATGTTGAATAGAGTTGGGGAGAGTACAGCTCCCTGTGGCACTCCACAGGTTACTGGTAGCTCTCTGCTTCGGTTTGACCCGATACGTGTGATATGCTTTCTATTTTGAAGGTAGTTTGTAAACCACCTGTGAAGAGGCCCGTCTATTCCAACATGCCTCATCTTTTCTAACAAGTTTGATGTGTGAGTGAATGCTTTAGTTAGATCAATAAAGACTACCATGGCAATTTTGTTTTTGTCTAAGGCGGTATTAATTAAGTCTGTAAAGTCTTTCAAGAGAGAGATGTTGTTCCCTTATTTTTCTGAAATCCATATTGTGTTTTGGGGATAATATTAAAGATCTCAGTGTATGCTGTGAGTTTCTTCAGTATGATCCGCTCCATAATTTGATTGATAACACAGTCCAACACAATTTTTGCTGACTTTTATATGAGACTTGTTTTTTTACTAATTTGAGTGCACTAATTTCAAATATCAAACCCATTTTTTTCTATCACGTCAGGTTTTTCCTCTATGGCATTTTCTTTTTGCTAGTTTGTAAGTTTTTGATAGTTTTAAGGAGGCAGTACTATTTAGAGGATCAAAAAAAATCGATTTTGTAATATTATTTTCTGAAAGTATGTACTTTTAAAAATCTGTTCCTAACTTTTTATCAATGATTGGGTTTTCCAGAATTATTTCCAGAAGATATAGCTTATTATTCAAAGCGGTGCGCAGATCAGAATCGGAGCGCTCACCGCTCTCGCTTGTTAGTAAACGATTAAATGCGTAAGAACCTGCAAAGGCACGTACTGGCGCTTTGAATGCGAGAGAGGCCGATAATTAGATACATAAATACTTAACAATATTCATTAAAAATTACAACAATATTTATAAAAAAATAACAATTTTACTTACACATGAGTTTCAGGGAATAAATTTTTGTTTGTAGCAATTTCTGCTGTGTGTTCTGTTTTGGCAATCCCTTTGAATACTATAACAGTAGTCGGCCATCATGTGAGAATCCCATCTTCCTTGGTACCGATCTTCCATAGTTTTTAAGTCTTGATGAAATCTTTCGCCTTGTTCATCGCTTACAGCACCTAAATTCTCGGGAAATCTATCAAAATGACTGTATAGGAAATGAAGCTTTATGCTCATGTTGTAACCTAGGCGCTGTAAATTTTCAAGCATTGTTTCCACTAGATCTTTGTAATTGCACGCTTTTTTGTTTCCAAGAAAATTATTCGCAACCATCGTAAATGAAGTCCAGGACTCTTTCTCAATTTCGTTCATAGAGTTGATGAAATTTGGGTCTCTCATTAAAGTTCTAATTTGCGGTCCATCAAATACACCGGCTTTAATTTTTTCATAACTAAGTCGTGGAAATTGTTCACATAAGCTTTAACATACTGCTTCATAAGACCTAGTTTGATGTGTAGAGGTGGAAAAATGATTTTTTCTCTGTCGATTAAAGGTTGATTTATAACATTCTGTTCTCCAACATTTAAGGATATTCTAAGAGGCCAATGTTTCTAACTCCAGTGTTGGTTTCTAGCTCGACTATCCCAGAAACATAGAAAACACGGAAACTTTTTATATCCTCTTTGAAAGCCAAGTAAAAAGTTCACCATTTTAAGATCCACACAGATGATCCAGTTATGGGCTGTATATTTTAATAATTTCAGAACCTTTTTAATGTCCTTATATGTTTCCTTTAAGTGGATTGAATAGCCAATAGAAATTGAGCCATATACATTCCCATTGTGTAGTAAGACACACTTGAGACTTCTGCTTGAACTGTCGATAAATAAACGCCACTCATTTGAATGATATTGTACAACACTCATTTCAGTTAGCAAACCTGACACATTGTTACAGTAAACAAACCCACACTCGTGTTTAAAATATTGTACAAGATTACTTTCCCTGCTACGATAAAAAGTTATCTTCGTATCTTGCTCCAGTATTTTTTTTTTCATTTAATCTTGAAGCTAACAATTCCTATGATTCCTTTGATAGGCCCAAATCTCTTACTAAGTCATTCAATTCCTCTTGAGTTAAACGTTGCGGTCCAGAACTAGAAATTAAATTTTCATTGTCTAAATTAACATCCGGGTCTTGCTCCTCAAGAACATCTGGCATATCCCGATCATGCTCGTTCTCAAGTAAAGGAAGTCCTTTATAAATTGGCACGGCTATTTCATTGGAATGAGCAACTGGCCGAATTGCTGAGTCGAGATTTGTATACACAATTTTTTTCTTATTCTTCTTATTATAACCATAAGTCTGAACTAAACAAAAATAGCAATCATCTACGTGATTTTTCGGTTCACGCCAAATCATTGGAATGCCAAAAGCTAATTTTTGGCTTTTTCCCTTGCTCCACTGTCGTAAATTTTCTACACATGACTTACACACTTTATTTGGAGCCCATGAATTGTCCTGATCTGCAAGTTTTACGTCAAAGTATGCAAAGTACACTTTCTTAACGAAATCAGTGATATTTGTCCTTTGACTGGGAACAGTAAAGCTGCCACAAATGTAACATAAGGAATCTACACTATTGACACATTTTCGGGTGGTAGACATGATGTATTTTCTTCACTGCCGACTATCATGCAATTAACAAGACAAAAAAAACCCAGAGACTTTATTGAAACGTTATAAGTGCTCATCACACTTTCACGATCGATTAACGATTGACTGATTTTGATCGTTCTTTGTCCACTATGACGCATATAGCATTCATTTGTTTTAGGCAGTTGTCATCGCCTATTATTCATCACCCAAATATATTAGGCCGGTTATCAGCGCCTCTCTCACATTCAAAGCGCCAGTACGTGCCGTTGCAAGTTCTTACGCATTTAATCGTTTACTAACAAGCGAGAGCGTTGAGCGCTCCGATTCTGATCTGCGCACCGCTTTGAATAATAGGCTATATCTTCGGGAATTTTTGAATTTCTTGATAAAAAGTTAGGAACAGATTTTTAAAAGTACATACTTTCAGAAAATAATATTAAAAAATCGAGTTTTTTTGATCCTCTAAATAGTACTGCCTCCTTAAAACTATCAAAAACTTAAAAATTAGCAAAAAGAAAATGCCATAGAGGAAAAACCTGACGTGATAGAGAAAAATGGGTTTGATATTTGAAATCAGCGCACCCAAATTAGTAAAAAACAAGTGTCAGATCATAATCAGCAGATTATGATCTGACACTTGTTTTTTACTAATTTGGACTTTTTTTTTTGTTGGCCAGTGTAATTGGCGACATAAACATAAATATTGCAAACGAAAACTAGAACAACACTGTTCAGTGCTAGACACGCTATCCATGTATAATCTAATACCAACAATAACATCATGTACTAGAGAAGAAATATTCGGAAATACTATCAGTGCCTCCTGTCTAGATCATATAAACGTCCGAGCACCACCAAACAGTTACACTGCATCAGTCATAAAGTGCAAAGTAGCAGACCATTACTGCACCGCTCTAAACTTGCACACTGTTATGTCGTTACTTTTCCTAAAATAGTTTACTTCCTTTATGAATTTTCCTCTCTACAATAACTATAAGACTTACAAAATTTCCTTGACTCTAATACCTGTATCACTTCTTACGTGTTCATTCTATAAGGAAAGTAAATCTATATCTAGCCAATTCCTAATGTTACTCACCTGCTTACCCTGACTGTTAAAGGTTATTCCTTGCTAAAAGAAACGAATCCTCTCATTTCTTTCAGGGTACGTCTCCTCTTCAGATATTGACAAATTTATTTTTTGCAGCTGTGCCAGCCAATATCTTAGAATAGAGGGGACTCTTATTCGGGGAGACTTTTTCCAGACTTTTGGTGCACATACATGAATAAATCTATTGCTTAAACTCATAAATTAAACGCTTTACTGTGGCTAAGTAAATTCTGGCTTGCAGTCGTAACCTCTATAACAACACATGTTATACCTTTCTTTCAATTCTCCACCCCCCCCGCTATGGTTCAGATTAATGAGTGGTTGTTTTGATTCATATCACAGGAAAAACTCAGGTATAGAAGAAAAAACATATTTACTGGAATCTAAAGACATAATATACACTTAGACCAATCTCACTTTCAATTAGTTCAATGACATGCTAAATCAAACCGATTAATACCCTAATGCATGAACAATAAATCCTTCTTTTAAGTTAGAGATTAAACACACATAATATACACATTATACACTTCTAATCAATATTCTACCTACTATGTTAGTCTTGCACATTAAACTAGTCACAATCATCTATGATCATTCCAGACAATTTGTCTTGTGGACATTAGCCACTGCTAAATAATCACTTAAAGTTCTTAAATACTGCCCATACTCGATTATTACACTACAATGATCTTTCCCTTTTACTGACTGGGTAATTATAAAACAAAATCTGTACTTTACCATTTCTTGGGGCAGTATCCAGTTCCATCTGAACTGTCCTTCTTTGTTTGAATTACCTCTCGATACTTCCATAAGCCTGCGTCCACGTGTTGGGACACTATGGTCATCAGATTAAGCTATGCTCTGCACCTGGCGTTGTTCCCGAGTCTATTCTCGATCTGTTAAGGGCCGTCCTCGTTTCTACTGCCGGTTCAAAAGATGCGTCCGCGATATTATTCCGTCGGAACTTTCAGCGAAAGAGCGAAGACAGCATATGCCGACATCTCACGCTTTAGTACCGGCAGAAATTCGGACATCGAAAGGAAAGGCACACCGATATCGTACTATCGCCAAGAAACGCCATCAGGAACTTCCGGTCCACGGGAGAATTCGAATCATCATCCAGCAAAATAGGCGAAAAAAGTCTTGAGAAAGAGGTGCAAACCCTTTTTATTCTCACTTCACATCCCACCTTTTTAGCACCCTGTTATTAGCTGCGATAGCGCCCTCTTCTTTCTGCGATCTTTTTTCCGTCTGCTACTTTCTTCGACCGTGGGATTTCGGCACATCGCGAGATCTCTGGCAGCGCCTTCCGGGAAATGAATGTCATTAGCTTTCCGAGATTGCAAATGCCTCAGGCCCAACCGTGACCTTTGGGCTATTGTTTACATCTAATTTATCCATTCATTGTATACATGATGCATTCCTATAATATTAATTTATACTCAAAGTTCTTTACATGGCATTACAATTCTACTAAAAGGAGGTAATTCTATTTCTATTTAGAGTTAGTACTTTATTTCTTCTGTTCGAGTACAAGTTTTTTTTCTCTCAGCTAATTTTTCTGACTTGCTAAATCCTAAATGAATTGTTTCTTTAATAAAATTCTTCATTCAGGATGTAACAACACCAAGACAATATCCATGCAATGTCCCACAGACGAAAATCGACAGAAAACAATAATAGACGAAGAAATAGTCAACCACTAAATAAGAAAAGCAGACTGGGAACACCTGGCATCAGATTCAGCAGATATCTTATACAACAACATTAAACTCACACTGGAGGAAATATATAACAAAGCTACAAAGAAAGTCAGAATTCGTTCAAAAACAACACAAAATCCTGGGATAACACAAAACTTAATCCTAGAAATACACAGAAAGAATTGTGGAAAGAATTAAAGCGATATCCAAAGCTTTAAAAACTGAATATAAGATAACAAGGAATCGCCTTACAACACAAATCAGAAATGGAAAAAGAAGCCACTACAGAGACAAACTAACCTCTGCACAAAACAACATGAAATAAACCTGGCATCTGATCAATGAGATGCTAGATTGTGTTCCCAACACCACCGCCTCCGAAACCATAAAACACAGATTCATGAAAGACGCAAAACCTATCCAACAACTAGCAAATGACTTTAACCAATACTTTGCAGACTCCATCCAAGAACTGCACAGAAATATTCCCGCAATCACAAAACGAGACCCTCCACTTGGACCGCGATCAAAACAGACATTATGGTTCCCAACCATAAAAGAAGCAGAACTTCTCTCTGCAATACATCAAATCAAACGAAACAAAGGCCCAGGAATTGACGGTATAAGACCTAAAGATATAAAGCAACATGCAACTAGTTTAAGTCCTATCCTACTAAAATTAATAAATAAAATATTTAAAACAGGACAGATACCAAGTATGCTAAAGACCGCCATAATCACACCCATATAAAAACATGGAAAAAGAAATGTAATCAGCAATTACAGACCCATAGCAACATTACCAATTATCAATCAAATGATGGAGCAGATCATACTGAAGAAACTCACAGCATACACAGAGACCTTTCATATTTTCCCTAAAACACAGTATGGTTTTCATAAAAATAAGGGAACAACATCTCTCTTGAAAGACTTTACAGACTTAATTAATACCGCCTTAGACGAAAACAAAATTGCCATGGTAGTCTTTATTGATCTAACTAAAGCATTCGATACACTCACACATCAAACCTTGTTAGAAAAGGTGAGGCATGTTGGAATAGACGAGCCTCTTCACAGGTGGTTTACAAACTACCTTCAAAATAGAAAGCATATCACACGTATCGGGTCAAACCGAAGCAGAGAGCTACCAGTAACCTGTGGAGTACCACAAGGAGCTGTACTCTCCCCAACTCTATTCAACATTTACACGCACGATATTAATCAGCTACCACTCAAAGGTAAGATATTCCAATACGCAGACGATACAGCAATAATATCCATCCATAATAACGCAAGCGTAGTCCAAACAAATATGCAAAATGACATAAATCTGATCATAGACTGGCTCACGAAAACCTCCATACACCTAAACTCAGAAAAGACCAAATTAATGATATTCAGAAATCCACTGACTCGATCAGTTGATAAGAAATATATAACCATCCAACATCCACTTTCCAACATAAAAAACACACAGAACAGCAAAACCACTACAATGACTCACGTTGAAACAATACGATACCTTGGAATTTACCTCGATGCAGATATGAACTGGAATAGTCACATAAACCATCTACACAACAAACTCCGAACAATAAGTGGCAAACTCTACAGGTTAAAAGACATAGTTTCCATACGCCTAAAAACACTAATATACAACGCACTATGCCAAAATATACTAAGATACGCTATAACAACGTATGCTTTCTGTGCGCCCTACAAATTAAATAGATTAATGTCGCTACAGTACAAAATGATAAAATTGATCTCTTGGGAACAAAGAGAAAATAACGACCTTATAAACATTGCAATGGCAGAACACAAAATACTGACAGCAAAACATTTATCACTATGCAGCTTTGCTAAAACATTATTTCGATGCCAACTACAGGACAGTTAGAAATACATACCGTATAACAAGACCTCAGACTACTAATTGTATCACATATAAATACAATAATCACTACGGAAAGGCCACGCGAAACTTCTACATCCCAGACATGATAAACAAATTACCTTTTGAATAGAGAAACCTTACAAACTACAATAGCCTGAAAAGAGCTCTAAGGACATACTACGAACAAGAAACACGCACCCAAAATACCATACGAACTTAATGAAACACAATATATTCGTTCAGGCTTCCAGTTCAGCGTCAGCGACGCATCAATACATTCCAAGTTGTGTGTGTGTGGGGGGGGGGGGTGTGCTCACGAATTTCTCAATCATAGGTTTCGAAGTTCCCCAACACAGCAAACAGACCAATAAATAATAACCAACTGGTGTAATCCTCAGATAAGCTTACATTTAAACTTCGATGATGAAAGGAGAGAAATTAGTTCTCATCCGAGATGTATCATATGTAACCAAATGCATGTAATGTACGTATCACATGTAAACCAATGTATGTAATGTATGTAATAACTGTAACAAAAGTTATGCAATATAGGGTGATTATATCCATTGATATTGTATATATAGAGTGTAAAATTCCAAAGAAACATTTGTAATAATCATCATTATGAATATTATAATAATAAACTTAAATATAAAGAGCCAATAGGTTTCATTTCTGCGATATAAACATTATTTAAATTAAGGGGATATTAAATCCCACATTGTTTTAAAATCGAATAAGAAACTCAAAGATTGGAATCAGAGAGTTTCATGCCGAATATAGCAAACTTTAAAAGTATCGTCGGCCACTAGCGTGAGCTAATGCAAGTAGTCCTAGTACGTAGTACAATCTCAGGTTGCAAAGGTGGGGAAAGTTCTGATCGTTAATCTCGGTATTTTCCATAATGTAAAAACAGATTTCCTTGGAAATGTATGCTGTTATTACATTATGGTGGGAGGTCACTACCCAGACCGGTTTCAGCCTTTTTTTGAGGCTTCATCAGTGAGTAGCTAGACCAAATAGATACCAAAGGGTATAGCGAAAAGAACTTATATCGACTTTATACACACTACAGTGTCAGAACACAAAATACTGACAGAAAAAACTTATGTTACTATGCAACTTTGCTAAAACATTATTTCGATGCCAACTACAGGACAGTCAGAAATACATACCGTATAACAAGCCCTCAGACAACTAATTATATCACATATAAATACAATAATCACTATGGAAAGGCCACGCAAAACTTCTACATCTAATAACTTCTAATAATACTTCTAATAATATACGTTGTAAACAGTTATTGTTATTATTTAAAAAACTTTATGTACGAGAAAATATTTGTTATGCATATTTCTGTTCATATAATGTATGTAATTTATCTGAGAAATATTTGAGAAATAATTATTATTTGAAGAGCCTGTGTAGCTCAGTGGATGTGACACACCTGTCATGTTCAGCGATCACCATATGGTGATGGCTGAACTACAATATCAACAAACAGAAACAGCTGATAAGTTTACAAACAGAAATTTCCCCCTATGGAAATTTAATAAACACCTTAAAGATGACGATAAATTCAACAATAACATAGAGAAAATAGTTGAGGAAATAGAATCCATAGAAAATGATGTAACAGCCTGGGAGAAATTTAAACACATGACAAAACAAACAGCAATCAAAATTAGTAGAATAAAAAAGCAGCAACAAAGGAACAAACAGAACGCGGACACGAAGAAATTATCAAAACTGTATCACCGCCATGACAGAAATAATGAAAACATCAGAACAGAAATAGAAGAAATTAAAAACCGCAACACAGCGAAACAGTTTCAGGAAATAGAAGGAGCGTGGCTACGTGCTGGTCTCAAAATAATTGAAAATGATGAAGGGAAGACCTCGACAGCATGGCTGTTTGAGAAACAACGGAACGCAAAACAGAGAATAAAAACCATAACATATGAAGGCCAAACTCTAAACAAAGACTCGGAAATAATTCGTGGTGTTCAAAAATACTTTTCTTCACTATTTCAAGAAAACCCAGCAGTCAGGAAGAAAGAGAAAGATTCCTTTCACTCCTCCCCAAAATCACCCAGCAGGAGGCTGAGGAGATCGACGCACCAATCACCGTAGCAGAATGCCGTCTTATAGTGAAACAGCTCCCGGATAACAAATCACCAGGTGAAGACGGACAAACAGGCGAATTCTATAAAGAATACTTCCCAAAATTTGAACATATTTTTATCAAAATGATCAACACGATGATTACAACACAGACAACGCCAGCAAAATTCAACACAGGACACATTGTACTACTACCAAAGGTTGGGGATCAACAGAAGTTACAAGACATAAAAAACTGGAGAGGCATAACCCTACTGAATACTGATTACAAAATAATATCTAAAATACTTACAAACAGAATACAAAAGCACCTCCATAAACTTATCTCACCGGCACAATCATGTACAGTGAAAGGAAGAAATATTCTTGACACAATAATGCACTTCCAATTCATTTGCGATTATTACAGCCTCACAGAAAATCCATGTGTTGTAATGGGGCTAGATATGCAATAGGCATTTGACACAGTTGGCCACCAATACCTGTTTGAAACACTAGACCGAATAGGAGTTGGAGTAAACTGGAAAGAAACGACTAAGCTTTTGTATAGAAACGCGGAAAGTAGGCTGATCATTAATAAAAATCTCTCAGCTTCTTTCCCAATAAAATGTTCTATCCGGCAAGGAAACCCACTATCCATGGCTCTATTTGTTCTAGCCCTAGAACCACTCATTATAGCCCTTAACACGAACGACAATATCAAAGGAACATATATACACGGAAAAAGTGACGCCAAAATTTTGGCATATGCTGATGACGTCACTTTAACACGAGGAACACAAAAATCCTTGGACACAATACTCAAAATAATAAAAGACTTCAGCAAAGCCTCAGCACTGAATGTGAATCTGGCAAAATCCCACTGCAAAATAAATGGAAAGTGGGAAAACCAACCAAGGATTCCTTCAGGAATACATGTGAATAATTACATACCGGTTCTGGGCATCAACATCGGAAGCTCAGAATCACACGTAGAACACTGGAAAGAACTCCATGGCGGCATAAAGAAGAAAATTAATGCAATGCGCCCTAGACAGCTGTCCGTCAGAGGAAGGGCCCGGATTTGCAACATCTACCTAACATCTCGCCTGTGGTACAAGATACACAATACCCCGTATCACGGAAGGTGGGCCGAAAAAATACACAGGCTCTGCGCTACATACATCTGGGGCTCTCAGTATGAACCCATGTGCAGATCAACCCTCTTCCATGAAGTTGAAACTGGAGCTTTAGCATTGCTAAACATCCATCTGAAAACTCTCATCGGCAGGGCAATAACAGCAGCCCGAGCACACACAAAAACCTGTCATGCCTATGCGGCAGCATTCTTACAAAAGTGTTTGCCGCATAGGTTTATAAGCTCACTTCCAGATATAAAAAAATCAAGCCGGAGAATGTTCAAAGAAATAGCCAAAGGATACACATATATAATGAAACACTCAGATACTGAAACCTTACTGACAATCAAACCAAGGAAACTATATAAAACATGAAGTCAAGTGACATTCCCACCTCCCCAACACAGGGAAATAAGAAAAGGAGAAATTAGGCTAAGTCCGGTGCTTAGCAAAGTTTTCCGACTTCCAATATCACCAAAATAGAAAACATTCTTCGATAAAGTACATCATGCCTGTCTCCCCACAAAAATGTGGTGTGCAGCAAAAAAAATCCCATTACAAGGCCAAGCAAAGTGTCATTTCTGTCCCAACCCAGAAACAATATATCATATGATGTTGTTCTGTAGAAAAACGTCCACAGTACGGAACACCATACAGAAACTCCTACATGACACAACCATTCTCTGAAAACACATTATTTTGGTTGGAAGACCATGAAATGAAAAAAACAGAACTAATAATCATAATAATAACAATGTATGCAATATGGTCCCACAGATGTCAAAATACACGTAAGAGACACCAGACCAGACATACCAGCAAAAATTAATAATTATTTAAAGGAAATTATCATAAACACTACACAAACCAAAAGCATAAGAACACAGCAATGGAGGAAACTCGGCCTAATTGGAGAAGAAGAAGGAAAAATAAAACTTATACCTATAATGGAACCCCCGTAGTTAGTGGTAGACAATAATGATAACCCACTATCTGAACAAAAAGCATAATCCCAGACAAAGGTGCTGTTAACGTAGGCCCATTCGACACAATGAGAGGAATAATGACAACAAGATATCAAATCTAATAAAAAATAAAAAAAATTTTAATTTAAAAAAAATAATAATAATTAAAAATAAATAAATAAATAAAAGTTTTAAAAAAATAATAAAAATATTAATAATAATATATAGGTACGCCTATATATAAGGGATAAGAATGTTATATATATGTATATCTAATTGTGTAAGGGAAAAAAATGGAAATGTAAATAGCAAATTACTCCTTAAGATAAGTCAATACTATTCTATTAATAAATATGTAGATTAAGATATATTACCACAAATATGTATATGTTCTTGTATATACAGACACAAGGACGGTAGAAATGTCAATTGTAAGAAAAGGAGATAACATAAGTTCATAACATGATAATAACCCAAAATGTTAATAGGATATATTATCCATTTATAGATCTGTAACTAATTCTGCATTTCAGAAAACTTTGTATATAAGAAATTACAGATTTATCTCTTAAGTTAAGCAAACAAAATAATGTTAAAGCAATATGGAATTCATTTTTGTAAAAATAAGAGTGCCTACAAAAAAAAAAAATCTGCATGAGATATAGAGATACTACCAAAATATATGCATATATAAATGTAAATAAAAACATAAGCAATATATGTATTTTAAGAATAAGATGTGCATTTAAATTAAGTTAATAAAATAATCATCCAAAATATGTGAAGAAAGATATAGGATGAAGATATATGTATAACGAATTGTACATATGGAAAATGTCAATGCTAACATATATATGTATGTATGTGGATGTATATATATATATATAAACGTGAATAGACTAATCTGATAATGGAACTTATAAATAGACTGAAATCACTATGTAACATATACCAACAAAAATAACAGCTCAAACAATTCAATAGGACAATAAGGAAAATAGAAATTGAGCATGTGACGTGTTGTATCTTATTTAAACAGTGATTGTAAAACAGGTGTCATAAGTATATTGTAACGAGTAAATGAAAATGCCTAATAGAATTAGCAGCCTATGTACAAATTGTAAATAGCTGTATATATATTTATTTTTAAATGTACACAGCTGCTGTTGTTGATACAAATAAACTCAGTGGATGTGTCGTTTGCACACCATGACGCTTGGCCGCACGAAGGAAGACTTGATTTCGAGTCTTGTCGGCGACTAGAGGAAATTTTTTTAAGCCGAGTTAGTCGATCTCTGCCTATGGCAGAGATCGACTAACTCGTGAACCGAACAGAGATTTCTCCAGGAAACTCGGGTTTTTCGTCCCGGAAACTCAAGAAAATCGACCGTAGAACCCACATTATTTCAGACATTAAATACTAGTGTTAGAGTTAGTGACCACGAGATGGCGGCACTTGTTGAGCCGTCACTCTTCATTGCGTGCCACTTAATTAATGATAGCCTTGGGCAGCTATATCTGATTGGGTACCAGTGGAGATTCAACTGCCCACTCAGTCTCCAAAAGTTAGATCTAAAAACGGCCTCGCCTACTCCCTATATATAGGGAATAAAAAAAGGCGTTAGCTGATTTTTTATTATTATTATTAACAGACCTCCAGGGAGTCAGAAACTCAGTGATGGAGTCCATACTGTTTGCACCAACTGTCATATCTTGAATAAATTCTTGAATTCCTTCACGTTACTTGCACACAACATCCAAAGGCATTTTAACACTCTCCTTTGCACTTTCTCTACTGTATCAGAATCACCAAAGAAACCAGGAAACCAGACCTGCACGCAGTAGTCCAAGTGAAGTCTTATCAATGTCTTATAAAGAGGCAAAATGCTTCATTATCTTTACATGTCAAGGTTCGTTTCTGCATTGCTGTTCTTGTCTGTATTTTTAATTTTTGCTACCAGTTCTTGCAAGCATAAACCCACCAATATAATACGACATTGGATATCTAATCATTTATTTATTACATTTATTAACATTGAAATTACAGCCATTTTTGCATGTCCACAATTCCAGCCTATTCAAATCATTCAACAAGTACTGCATATCAGCAGCACTCCTAAATACCATACCTATCTTTGCATGATCAGCAAATAGTGTAGCATATCAAATCCTTCTCAATATCATGAATGTACCGATTGAATAACAATGGTAACAGACTGATTCTTGAGGTATTCCTCTGGTTACCTCGGAACTCAGATTCACATCCACCATATACGACATTTTGATATCTGTCATTTTAACCATGCCAATAGTTTATAACCCAATCCCATATTCTCCATTTTATGCAACAGTCTTCAATGCTGTATTCTGTCAAAAGTCTTAGCAAATCCAAAAGTATCATAATTTATCCATTGCCCCTGTCTAACTCACTGTCAACATTCTTATAGAAGGTGATCAAGTTGCTAAAATAATTACCTTCCTTTAATAAATCCCTGCTGGTCGTTGCAAAGCAAAGATTCTCTGTCAACCCATTTCTGAATGCAAGCCCTAACCAATTTTTACAAAATCTTCAGCACCACTCCTGAGATGCTGATGGGTCGATAGGTGGATACATCAAGTGGATAGAGTTTAGCCAAATGGTTACTCATTAGTAGCCATTTGGATTGTATATCGTATATAGTATAGTATTTTGGATAGTATAAATTTTTATACACTATCTGCATTCATTCATTCAGAACAGTTATACTTTCCAATTCGTTCTTTCTTTTACTTGCAGCATATCAATAGAATTCGTTTGAATGGCCTGCTTCTTATAATTGTCATAACTGACATCATCCTTATGCTCACGATATTCCTTTTACATCATCTTTTTCGCACGAAACGAATCTCTTTCGTAATTAGATTACACATTCATTTCACTTCTACACTGTTTATTCTTCGAACTTTAGGGATACATTCTGATATCACATCGTTTAAGTATTTTTAAACGCTTCCCAAGCATTGACATATCATAAAAAACTGTGTATTGATTATAGTTGATTTCTAAATAAGATATACGTAATTATAAAAATAAAGTGTATTGTTATTCTTTTTAAAACTGAAAATTATTTTTTGAATTGAAAGCGAAAAATGATTTTTGAACTACAAGCATCCAGCCATAGTAATTTGATAAGTAAACATCAGTTATATAAAGATAGCTTAAAACTGTCAGCCTCATTGAAGAAAAGCACAGAAAATAGATTTCACATTTCGTGATTGTGATGTAAGATGAATCTTAATCCATCCATGAAAATGCAGAAATAAATTTCAAAAACAAATATGACTGCCAAATCTCAGAAATTTTTTATTATTAATATTACAGGCACGAGAGCCTGTGTAGCTCAGTAGAAGTGGCGTTTGCATTCTACAGCGCTTGACCGCATGAAGAAAGGATGGTGGTTCAAATCTAGTCGCCGACTAGAGGAAATTTTTATAAGCCTCTTTTCGGTCGGTTCCCGAGTTAGTCGATCTCTGGCACGGGCTAGCGGGTTTTTTCTCCCGGAAACTCTGGTTTTTCTTCCCGTAAACTCAACAAAATTGACCGTAGAACCCACACTATTTTCAGACATTAAAAATATTGTGTTAGGGTTAGAGACCACGAGTTGGCAGCACTAGCTTGCAGCCTTCTTCACTGCGTACCGATGAATTAGTGATAGCCTTGGGCCAGCTATCTCTCTGATTGGCTACCAGTGGAGATTGAACTGCCCACTCAGTCTCCAAAAGTTAGATAGGGTAAACGGCCCCGCCTACTCCCTATACGGGAACAACAGGCGTTAGCTGATTTTTTTTTATTTATTTTTTTTTATATTACAGGCACATCGGTCCAAACACGCCCGCCCGCGATCACACACACACACAACAAATTTATAGACGAAAGAAATACCCTTAGTGAGTACCGTGTTACTAAGGGTAGTTTTGATGTAGTGTGGATATTAGTGGAGTTGTGTGTAAAAGATTTAAGTGGTGTAAACAGCAGGATGCAGAACGTAGAGTGTTCTCCATTTCAAAATTGTCCTTGGACTGCTTCAAGGTATCAACTAATAATAATAAATTAAATTATTATTTTAAAATTCGAGAATTAAGAGGAAGAATTCATCATAAAATATCATAACCAGAATTCCTACGTTTATTTTAAATGTCTTCATTTGTAAAGTTTTCCGGTAAGTTTCATTGCAATTATGAATACAGTCATAGGAAAACCAAAAAAAAAAAAAAAGAATAACAATTCAATTGAAAGCGCCTGCATTTTCGGCTGAAGGAGGACAACTCCATCTGCATTAATAGATATTCAAAATAAGTTACCATTATTTTATTGCAATTTTTTTGAATATCTATGAATGCACATGTAGCTTATCTCCTCCAGCCGATAGTGCACATAATATCACGCACTTTCAAATTATTATTCTTTTTTCTTTTCTTTTAAAAATTTTTTCTTTAAAGAATTTTAAATTATTATCACTTCATAATTTAAAAATCTTTAAATTATAAAGTGATATTTTAAAGTATATCTCTTTATAATTTTTACAATTTTAAAACCTCTGGTTAGTTTCATTATAGTAATGAATTTGCGCGTTGAACATTTTGTGTTATCATTTTATAATACTGTATTTCTATAGATATTACTGAAGAGAACGTTCTGTATTAAACGTTTTTATTAATTTAACCCTCAATCATAATAATATCCCACTCTAATAAAATATTAAATTATTAAAACCACCCTTACCTCAGTTCGAACATATTGTGCAGACCTTGACACCAAAACGGACGATTACTCATCCTGAAAGATCCCAGTGAACCACACCGTTAACTTTTGAGGTCCTTGACCTCACGCTTCGCCTTCCCGTCAAGCTGCATTGCGGGCTGGATATATTGCATGTATCCACCTGCAATTGCATATATATATATATCCATATCTCTTTATAGATATGGACATATCCCTATAGACGTCAACCGTGAGCAACTAAATACCAATCCCCCCCTCCTCTCCGCAAGTACTTTAGCTGTTTCTCATTGGGATATCGCAGGGGTATCTCCAGCTGACCCCAGTTGAACATTCCCCTACGACTCTGACTTCTTTGTTGCCAGATGACATGAATCCGAATTAAGCAGGATGCGTTCAGCATTATCTAAGATGTAAATCTTAAAGGGAAAATATCACCGAGTTCAATCGAGTTCATTTAGTCTATGAATATCTCGAACTATATCCGATTACCACTCAGACTGTTCTCATGGGAGAATTTATTTAAAACGAATCATGATGTAATACTAGATATTCGCTTCATTTTTTTCTGTAGATTCCATATTGTTTATTTGTATCTTCCTGTATTCAGTTCTACAATCATTTCGATTTTCACTTAACAACAATACGCTAGGGAAACCAAATAAGAAATAAAGCAACTGTTTATTTTTTACTTTTAGAAGAAAATATTATGCACTCCAATTTATTATGTGCTTAGCTGTAGTAGGATATAGAAACTGACGTGTAATTCTTATTAACCGAAAGTTATCACTTCAGTTCCCCTAAGACATAGTCCAAATCATCATTGAGCATTTTTATTCTTCCGGCACAAGTAGTGTTTCAGCGAAAGAGCCACTGCCCAAACCAGTGGAACTCATCTGGAACTCATCTGGAACTCCTGAGTCACATTTTTGGCAAGGGAATAATTTTGCGAAATACAATTAATTGGCCACCATATTCTCCAGATTTGACGGCTCCTCACTTCATCCAATTGGATTACCCGAAGGAAAACGTGTATGTGAGAAAGTCTCAGATAATCCAAAAGCTGAAGGAGATATTTGTTCAGAAATTAGGCAACTGCATCCAGAAACATTAATTGCTGGCATGGAACATGCCGTACAAATATCGATATAACATACTGCGTTTGATTGTAAGAAAAGGTCAAAAAAAAAGAAGGGGGGGAAGTGTAGAATAGTTTTAAGTTGTATTTTTTATATAACAGCACATGGTATAAAATGTTACAGAAGGTTTCGTCGGAGAGTATACTGTCACTAAATAATTTCAGTCACTAAACAATATTTTACCAAAGAAGTCAAGCAGAGAAAGTCGTTTAGCCGTTAACTTGATGAATTTCGTTTTAAACATCATTTGCTCCGGATATAATGATAAACGAAAGGATAAGGTGGTGGTGCAAACGACTGATGTATCCAACTATTCCTATATCTGTGGAGTTGTGAAGAAGATTTTGGAAAGCTGGTTAGGACTCGCATTCAGAAATAAGGTGATAGAGAACCTCTGCTTTGCAATGAACGGCATGGGTGTATTATGGGAAGATCATAAGTGAGCAGCTTGTTCACATTTAATAATAATGATACCGCTGAGTTATCCAAGGGGAATGGATGTGCACCATGATACTTACGGATGTTGCTAAAACTTAGCAGAGAATTCAGCATGGAAGATTGTGGCATAAATTGGAGAATATGGGACTGAAATATAAACTATTGGCATGAATAAGAGGATAGATGAATGACAGATATCCAAAAATGGAACATGGGGATGTTAGTCTGCAAAATTTAAGGTAACCAATGGTATACAACAAGGATCAATGCTTGGTCCAATGTTATTCAATCTGTACATTAATCATATTGGAAAGGATTTAATAGGCGAAGTACAGCTATTTGCTGATGATGCAAAGATAGGTAAAGCAATCAGGGATGCTGGTTATCAGAAATGATATGCTGTACTTGCAGAATGATTTGAATAGGTTGGAATCGTGGACATGTGAAATTGGCGGTGATTTCAGTGTTAATAAATGCACTTTGGCGTGATTAGATATCCAATTTCAATTTCTTATCATTAAATATATCTGCCTGTGAGAGTCATTTTCTCATTAATGTTTATAAGGTGAGAGCACAACGTACTCACCAAGACAACGATCTCGTCTGAATGATCATGATACTCCTAGGATTTGTGTACAGACATAATAAACTGTGGTCCGTCTTCTTTTTATGCTCGCCTTTGTAGCTTGCTTGGTTCAGATGGCCAAGTTACAAATCTCTATTCGTATCTAACGTCTCGTATATGCATAAATCCAAACTTTGAGTTCAATAATCCTTTCAGTCTAATCACCTCTATGATTATGCATTTTCGTATCATTAAAAACACAGCTGCACAACTTAGTCGCTCTTTCACATATATTATCACCTTTCCTTTCACCATGATCAAGTTTTTCTGTCTCTCCATATACATCATACGAATAAATAATTTCTCCAGACTCTTGCTATCAAACGCATTCAACCACAGGCAACCCCTCTTATATGAATCATTTCTTTTCTCAAACTTATTCCACACATCCCAAACCTCTCCACCATTCCATGTACACAACTTGAGCATGGAATACATCATACGAATAAATAATTTCTCCAGACTCTTGCTATCAAACGCATTCAACCACAGGCAACCCCTCTTATATGAATCATTTCTTTTCTCAAACTTATTCCACACATCCCAAACCTCTCCACCATTCCATGTACACAACTTGAGCATGGAATGGTATCCAAACACAGCCCTTCTGCCAGCAATCCATTCATATCCTCTCTCATAGTATATTTATCGCCAGCTAAATAGCTTGTGGATACGAAAACTACAATTTTTTTAATCTCTTTTATGTGTTCGAATTACATTCTTTATATTTTAATTTTCGATCTCAGTAAACTCAAATAGAAAGAGTCATCAATCACTTATTTAATAAGTCAATCACAAGTCTCTAGGTTTCTCTCATCGAATGGTAGTTTGCTGATCCTGTCAGGTATGTGGAAGCTACGGGTGGCTTTTTCGTAGTGATTATTACACTTACGAGTATATGTTATGTAGTTCGTTGACTGTGGTCTTGTTATCTGATATGTTGTTCTGGTTGTTCTGTGGATTGAACTGAAGTAGTGTTTTTAGCATGACTGTGTAGTGGCATAAGTGTTTACCTTAAATATTTTGTGTTCTGTCATTGCATCCTATATGAGTGTGGGATCTTTTCTTTGTTCCCAGAATATCAGTTTTACCATTTTATTTTGCAACGAATGTAATCTGTTAAGCCTGTAGTCTGCGCAGAATGCGTATGATGTAATTGCTTATCTTAAAATGTTTTAACATTATGCTTTATAGATTAGTAGTTTTATGTTTGTGGAAGCAATGTCGTTAAATCTGTGTAGTTTGCTTGTTATTATCTTGAGTTAGCTGTGTAGAAAATTTGTATGGCTATTTCAACTTTGAGCAGCATCGAAGTCAAGTTCGAGATAACGTGTTGTTTTCACCTGAGTGATGGTTGTGGTTTTAGGATCAGTGCTTTGTGTATAGGAGAATGGATGTCGGATGGTGAGATATTTAATTTCTATGGGTTGGGTCTTGGGGTTTTTGAATATCACCACCTTTGTTTTTTCAGGATTTATATATATGCTGTTTTCCAGTTTGCCAGTGGTGATCACATAGATGTCGTGTTGCTTATTTGTCAAGCTATATTTGCGTTGTTGCGAATGGATACTATGGTTGTCTGCGTAATGGAATTGATTACTTTTTAGGGGAGGTTGGTTCATGTATTGTGTGTATATGTTAAAGAGAATCGGAGAAACAACTCCTTGTAGTACTCCACAGGTTACGTAGCTCTTTGCTGTGTGCTAATCCTATACGTGTGATGTGCTTTCTGTTTTCCATGTATGATTTGTATTCATAATAATAATAAAACGTACAATTTTCATTCTAGTCTCCAAGTACAAGTAGAACTTTTTTTCAACTTTTATACTTCTTCTTCCAATCTACTGAACTAAATTTGGAATAATTCCAGACTGAAATGCAACACTCATGAGTAAAGGAATTCTATTTAGGTTAAGAAGCAATGCCTTCCATTTAGTGCTGCAGAAATATACTGGACTGCAATCGATGTATTGTCTTTTCTAAAATAAATAAAGAGCAGAAAACTGAAATCATATCGTAAAAGTTTTTACGTTACGATTTCAGTTAAAAATTAAATTTTCGTTCAATTCAAGACGGCACTAAATTCGTGCATGGTCTAGATAGAAATTTTGAAATTATCCCCCCCCCCCACACACACACCTCTTTTCAGATTTTCAAAGCAAATTTGAAACCGAATATGATCACGTTTTACATTGAGGTATTAAATGCTGAATGTGTAATTGGCATTTAATATTTGAATGTAAAAAAATAGGTAAAAATTCAAAAAGAAAAAAAAAACCTCTTGGAGTTGTGAAAAAAAGAATATAGTTGTTGTCCGGAGCTGCCCTACTGTTGGTATTCTTACAAAAGAGTGGAAATGTTTCCGCTGCTATTAAATCATGCGCAGTCATGTGCAATTCTTACAATGGCCAATAACATTGATTTCAATGTTATTGGCCAGTGTTATAGATGTGTCCATAAACGCACTCTCGCTTAAGTATACCTAGAAAACCCAATACGATAGAGTGATAATTTAATACTATTCATTTCAACTTTTCTCCATAATGTTAGAAAGTATTCATAATAAATCTTTGCGGTTTAACCATTATGGACAATTTCTAGAAGAGAAATTATGATGACTTATAGTCTGTATTTCTTTTGTTTGAACCATCTTTATTACCAAGTAGTTTATTATGTTACAACATGCATTGAGGAAGGATATAATGGGTGTCTCGTCTCATTAGAGAGATGTCGTTATCTCTCTCCATTCAATGAGGCACTTAGGTGTATCAATAGCATCAGCCAACAACGACAAACATCTGGCTGAAAAGAAACAATTATCCGGAAAATTTATGAAAAACATCCGCCTATGTGTATGTACTCAAACCAAAAAGGAATTGATCTCTCGATATGGATTTTCTCATAGATGAGGAGAAAGCTGTTGAACAAACCATTTTATTTCACAAAATGTCTTTCCCTAAACGTGTATGAAGAAATGCCATGGAGAAATTCAGTTTTTCCTTGTCTCTTGTAATACTTTTTATATTGATTTATCGGATTTACTGTAAGTCATTCATTCACTTAACAAGTTGTGGTGGTGGTTATCGTATTTCCTCTTCAATTCATTCAACTTCCTTTCACTTCCTATATAACCTTTCACCTTGGGTAATATCCAGTTTTATTTTTAGACAATAAACGCCAAGGACTACAGCTGTGCACATGTGGCATACAACTGCACTATCAATCAATTATTCCGAATTTTCAGTGACAGTCTCATTATGGCAGCAGTTCTTGAAACTTCCATAATGTTTCATAATGTGGAACTTTTATTTTAATTCCCTTTCCACAATCATCCCCAAATGCTTGTCTCCTCGATCTCCTTAGAGAGTTCCAATAATTCCATTTTTTCCGCTGAAGTTCAAAATCATGTATTTGCAAATCAAATTCAGAAAACACAGCAACGCTACGTATTGTGCACAGAGAAATAATAACAAGAAAAGTGCTTAACACAAAATACCGTATATATTTTCTCTTTGCGTGCATGTGTAGAAGCTTCTGTTTGCAGAAACGAACAAGGGTCATCTACAATAGCCAAGTCTCAATACGCTTAATTTTATTTTTTTTCTGAGAGGTATTTAAAGTGCTAATTCAAAAGTGAATTTGATGATACAGAGAAATGAAAATTAATTATGGTATCATCAAATACAATCGCATCATTATAAATAATGGTACACTGCTTCAGGTATCAAGGGCGTAGTTCCATGTTGATGTCATAAGATACATTCGACTGACTTTCCCCGAGTTTTCATCATTAACTGATATCAAAGTATGGAAAAACGGCATTTCCAAAAAGAAGAGTCAACAGAGGAAAGCTACAGAACTCTGCCTTTTTGACGACTACAGTTCTAACCTGTATGTGAATGATATTGAAATGTGTACAGATTATGCAAAGTTGAACAAAAATAGATAGTCGATTGGTCTTCACGTATTTGAACCTGATTACTATGCTGGAAAAATAGATATCCAGAATTTTACTGTTTGAAATTTGGAAATTGAATTATACCACTGGCAGTGGGTATGGATTCTTCTGATATTGTAGATAGAGAATTAAAGTTCATAGAAGAACTGCTGTAGTGAGACAAAGATAGTTAAGTAGATAGATAGGGATTGCATAGAAGACAAAGGTAACTAAGGATATGAAGTTAAGTATGCTCTATCTGTTAATGGCATGTGATGTTCTGGCTGGTTTGTTAATTTTGCAGGATGAAAAGTTTCCAGGAGAGCGAATAAAGATAAGGAAGTGGTTGTTCTGTGGATAACAATTTGATTAGACTGTGTAAGAAGTGTTGTGCAGAGATTTGGTCACCTGGATTTCGAAAAGATGAAACCCAGAAAATAAGTTAGAAGCGAGTAACAAAAGCGGAGACCATACGTGTTTGTGAAATGTAGTTCAGGGAAAGTATTTGTAGAGTTTAACAGATAGGGCAAGGAGATGGAGTGATCTGATTGATGCAAGCTTACCAGAGATACCCGAGATAAATTTTAAAGGATCCTAGATAGGTAGCGGAGAGAAGAACAAGAGACAGTACTGAAAAATTGTATAAATGTATGGTGAATAGAGAGAAAGCGATATTTGTATGGAGAGTTCTGAATGAGTGGAATGCTCTGATGAATGAGGTGAGAGAGCGCAGACGGTGAATTAATTTTAAACACGGTAATTATAGATATTTTGACTGTTACATTGAATTTTTTCGTAGTTCCCTCTAGTATGGCTCCTTCACTTTAATATGTAATAATAATAATAATAATAATAATAATAATAATAATAATAATAATAATAATAATAATAATAATAATAATAATAATATCATATAAGAATAACTTGATTGATATTTGAAAATGTAATAAACTATAAATACCAACCCTGCGCAAAAGTGTGTTGCTAAAGATTCAATGAAAAATTTTTTTGAAAAATCTTGACATCAACACATCGGCTTTGTAAAGATTGCTTCTTGTCATGATGGGAGGGGGAGAGGAGTAAATTGGGAATGTTGAGGGCGCGGTAACACTGGCGAACATGGTAGCGTTTCTATGTTTTCAATATTCCGAAATGTAGGTCATGTATAAACACTTAAATTAACCCTGTATAAGATGTTGCTCATGTCGACATTCTGGGGAATATCAGCAACGAAAACAGTTTATTTTCACCCACTGACGATGACTTATTTATAGAGTCTTAAAATTGGGAACGTGTTTGATAACTGAACATCAAAGAACGAAAATTAAATTTATTAGCTGACCTCACAATAACAACATTTCATTTATCGAATCGTAAAAATTGAGAAAGTCCTCTTATGATTTTATAGCGTCAGCCAAGGTAACATAACTGTAAATTTTTATCAGAAACATGAAATGATAAATAGACTGTAATCCTCAGTCCATTGCTGTCACCAGTTCAAGCTAAATACGCATTTATGTCGAAGTCAAGGTAACGAAATTGTATGCAGTAAAGTGTACCAATGAGTAGAATTTTTTTCAGTTCAGTACAAATTAACCACGTTTGCAATAAATAAATAAATAAATAAACAAATATATATATATATATATATATATATATATATATTTATATATATATATTAATTTATTGCGTTATTACAATATATAGTTTACCCTTGAACAACGCGAGTTTGAACTGCTCGGTTCCAGTTATACGCGGATTTTTTTTTCGATAAATATATTGGAAAACATTTTAGAGATTTGTGACAATTTGAAAAACTCGCAGGCGAACTGCGTGGCCTAGAAACATCGAAAAAAAAAAAAAAAAGCAAGAGTTGAGTATGTCATGAATTCATAAAATATATATAGATACTAGTCTATGTATCGTTTACTCAGCAGAAAATCCAGGAGCTACCATCAACTCCAAGTTTAATCGCAGTGCCACTACCATGATCTCTCGCCTCAAGACCGGTCACACAAGACCAACAAGTTTAGCAATGGCATAAAAGTCTTCCCCACCTGCAAAATCTGTAACATCAAGGAAGCATCACCAATGCATTTGTCAAACTGTATGGATATTTCCAAATGTGAACTCTATAACAACCCAGAAAAGGTGCTGTATAAAATCATGAACTTGACCTCTATGACCTGGTGTAATAATACCATGGGATAATAAAAAAAAATTAAAAATGTTTCAATAGTCATTCAGTTTCAAATACCTGCGCTCTATTTCCATCCTAAGACTTACGGAACTTTTATAGAGCCTTTTCGATTGAAGGCTAGTAAAATGACCTCAGTAGAGCTTTTAATACCAGAAGCTTTCCACCGTTAATACTCTTGACCTCGTGGCTTAGTTGACTATCATATTTATTATTATAGAGACTCATCGCTGAACACCCAAACTATTAACACAATCTATCACACTCTCCTTGAACCCATTCCTCTCCTATCACACCTTAATAGACAAAGCGCTAACAACTGGCTCTGGGAACTCATTCCACTCATTCACAACTTTCGAAGCAAACAAATCTTGTCCTCACACTTCTACTAACGACACCTTTATTCAATTTCCAGGAATGACCTCGTGTTCTGGTCCCTCTAGCCAAGTGCTGAAACATTTCCCCTGCATCTGTTCTATAAAATCCTTTAAGCAACTTAAATGTTTCTATCAATTCCATATTATATCCGCTCTTTTTCTCCTATCAACCAGCTTCTGCAATCCATACTCCCTCAATCTGTCTTCATAAGGAACGTTCCACAAACCACTCACCATCTTGGTCGCTCGCCTCCGAATCTTCTACCACTTCCTCATCCCTAAGAAACCCAGGCGACCAGACCCGAGTACAGTAATCGATTTGTGTGTACGTATCAAAGCCTTATGAACTGGAATAATAACTTCCTTAATAATAAATTTAGTTTAATCCTTTATCCAACTCTAAACAAACAAAGTTTGAGCCTGAAGTATCTTCAGGACTGAGGCAACTCGTGGTAAAGGAGGACCAAGCTGTCATCACTACTTGTCTTACTATCTCCCATAATGCAAAGCACATCTCCTTGCGGACATGTATAATGCTATGCATTAAGGGAAGGGCCACTACCCAGACCGGTTTCGATCTTTATTGAGGTCTCGTCAGTGGGAGCAAGACCCAGAGGTGGTGATACTAAGGTGGAAACAATGGAGAAGTCATATTTACTTATACGAGTTGCCAAAAGGTGTCTCATGTATAATGCTATGCATTAAGGGAAGGGCCGCTACCCAGACCGGTTTCGATCTTTATTGAGGTCTCGTCAGTGGGAGCAAGACCCAGAGGTGGTGATGCTAAGGTGGAAACAATGGAAAAGTCAAATTTACTTATACGAGTTGCCAAAAGGTGTCTCACCTTATTATGAAATTATTCTGGATTTAGAGAAAGATTTTGGAAGTCTTTTTCCACTTGATTAGACTATAATAAATTTAGTTTAATACTTTATCCAAGTGTAAGCAAACAAAGTTTGAACCTGAAGTATCTTCAGGACTGAGGCACTTAATGCATAGCATTATACATGTCCGCAAGGTGATGTGCTTTGCATTATGGGTGATACTAAGACAAGGAGTTATGAGAGCTTGGTCTACCTTTACCACGAGTTGCCTCAGTCCTGAAGATACTTCAGTCGCAAACTTTGTTTGCTTACACTTCGTTAAAGGATTAAACTAAATTTATTATAGTCTAACGAAGTGAAACAAAACTTCCAAATAACTGCCTTATCTCTACTTCTTAGTGTTCTTCAATAGTTATACATGTTTGTATAACAAATATGATGATGATTTCAATGATCTACTTATAATAATATGAATGAATGAATGATTTCCTCTCATCCATACGGATGGTAGGAGCAGCAATGCAATATCTGTCTATATCTGATATCTGTAATCTGTTAATTTAAAAAGTGTTATTCATGTTTTTGGTATGAATGAAATGAATAGGACATTGATGTTTATACAGTAGTTAAAAAAAAAGCTTTCAAAACAAAACAGATATTTCCCGCAGTTATAATTTTTAGTTCATTCCGTGTATTTGTCTATTTTTTAAAACTTCCAATAGTCATGAATCATTTAATTTATGAATTGTAATTAATTAATCGATTTATAATAAATTATAAATGGATTAATTAATTACATGATTAATCCATTTATAACGTTTCCTGTGATTCATGTCTTAGTTGGATTACTTTTAATTTTCATGCAGACGAAAAAGGACACTGCGTAAATGCAGACACTATAGTGTTTTCTAAACTGTTGGTATCTCTAGAAGTCCAATACGCTAAGTAACAAATACTAAACTTCAGTAATTTTAATTCACTACAGTACATTCTTTCTTTACAGTATGGATATATTTAAGTTTAAATTTTCGTCTGTTAGATAATACACAAGCAGACCTAATTAACAATGGGCTGTTTGTCTATAACAGAAAGAGAAAGGTGGCGCAACTTATAATTGTAACAAATTTATCAACATGTGTTGCTAGGTTACACGATGACCAATGCTGCCGCTGTACTAAAAGTCTGATGACGCCTGCGCTAAAGTTTCGATGTACTTTTCGCGTGTGTTATGTTCAGAGACCAATAGAAAGTTAGCACCTGATACTTAACATAAGCATGCGTATAAAAGATACAAATATATTTTAAATTTACACACCGACTCTGTTTACAGATTAAAAAACAGCCCATATTTTTTCTGTGCAAATCTTACTGTAGGATGTGCCGTTTCTTCTCTCTTATCCTGATAAATTGCCGTTTCATGTGAAAGGATTCTAACTGCCAACCACCGTAGTCTTTTATAAAGAACTAAATCATCTTTGATTCCTACTATGGCAAAACTTAGGGGATATACATTTGGCGTAGTGACTGTAGTGTTTCAGGTAGTTATCATTATTATTTATGCCTTCTTTGTGACATACGGAAAAGACACAATGCCTGGGCAATTACTTCCCAACAATCAATATGATCCTCTGGCAATTAATTATCCTGGTGAGTTATTTCAAAATTTAAATTATTAATATTTCGATTTATCTCACTTTTTTTTCCCATTTTTACAGAATTTATAATCAAAATATACTATTTTCGCATATGATCAAAAAATACGTTGCTGGAGCGTGCCCCACTTGGCAGTGAAAATGTCTCCGCACCCCAAGTGAGCTAGCATGCAGAAGGGGAATTACGTTCATTGATTCAGTGATGAGTCAGAAGTTCTGTGACTGCGTCTGTTGCCCTCGTGCTACGAAAGCAGGCAAGTGAAATGTGCACAATAAAAGAGCAGCGAGGATTCATTTTCGATATTGTTGAAAGATCAGAAACTTTTTAGTTTACTGATAAAAAAAAGTGTTATTCATGAAAACTTAACGACGGGTTTGAAAATATTTTCCTGTCAATTTAGACCGACGAATGTTTTGCTTAAGAAAATATTAATGTAGACCCATGAAATATCTCAGTCAAAAGCGTATCCCTGCGCATTGAAAACCTCTCTCACTCACACTCTTCCAATTTCCAAAAAAAAAAATAGTTCCAAACAAACCAAATTTCTTGAGTCAAAAAAAAAAAAAAAAAAAAAAGTAACCGTAAAGAAAATAATGAAACATTTTTCAGACAGCATCAATTTCAAGATCAGCATTTTCACTGATCTTTGAAGTCGTAGAGTCGTAATTATGAACTCCATGTACAATAAAGGTTGAAATTCTATCCTCTGCACTTAGCGCGGAAGAGCTACCGTGAAAAACTGCAATACGAGAGGGACGTATGGACGAAACAACCTTAATTATTACTATTATAAGAGATGAGTTAGCTGGCCTTATAGAAAGTAAGTTTCCTCCCTCTGCTTTCTTATATAAGACTTAATTTTTTTTGTCAGGCATTCCAATAGAAAAGAAATGCACTTGACTGGAATTAATACTGACCTCCATAACTTTTGCAGCATTTGTAGTAACAGCAACATGGTTATTTCTTTAGGTATAGAACACAGGGGTTGTAGCTTCTTTGTACTGTACTTCATAGTCGAATGGATAGCGAACCCTCCGTTTTCTGCAACCAACACGCTGTGGGGTTTTTATGTAAATCTATAGTTTACATAAAAACTAGGTTTTTATGTAAAGCTATAGTGCATTCGTACAGTAGGAAAGCTAAGCATTTTTTTCTATTTTTCTTCTATTTTTTTATATTTTATGTATTCACGAAATCCAACTCTAGAGACTAAATATGGAACTTTTTCAAGTCACTTCAGGCCTGCAATAAGCGGGGAAGTGGTGTCACACCAAGCAATGAAATTTGCGAATCTTACTATAATTTTGTTCTGAAGATCAGAAAGGGTTAATATTTTTAAAGAGTGCTCTGAAAATTTTATCAAAAGTCAGAAGAGACCGTGACTGACAAATTCACAAAAGTGAATTTGTCAGTCACGGGGCTGTGACATTTTGTGAATTTGTCACAGTCCACGACCAGTACCGTGCCATAGGCATAATTATTATACCACAAAATCTTGCAATGAAAAGGCATGCCTAATATCTTACGTATCTGACATGGCGAAAGTTTTGTGAGAATAGGATAAAATCTATAAAACCTGAAACCCATTGAAAACTCTTGCAGTGGATAGTGAAAAATGGCACAGTTACGCCAATTGCAATTCTACTTATTTCTACAACTGCAGGAAATACATAGAATTAAACGGAAGCGATGTGTGTGGAGACTTCAAAATTCCCGATATTTTTTTAGTCTTCGGGAATTAGGAAAATGGGAAACTGCAGTTCCCAAGAATTCTTGAAAATTTTATTTTATTGATTTAATATCCTTAAATTCTTTTAAATAAGAATTTTTGTGTTTAATCTCCTAATAAAATGCTTTATAATGAGCTGTACATTTGGTATATAGGGAAAAAAGTAAAATTTAATTAGTAGTAGATATTCAAAAATAACGCTCGAAGTTGATTATATTAAACAAACGAACGAACAAAAAAAAAAAAATATCCCAATAACGAGTACATACTTAGTAAATAATTATTTAATTTTTTATTAAGAATTCAATAATTAGTTTATTATCCTTGTGCTTAATACGCTTCATTCTTGCGAAAGTAAATTATTTATATATAGGGTATTATATCTATTTAAATTTCATAGCCAGATTAAAAATTTCCTGACAGCGTATGGAAATATAACCTTCGGCATGGGAAGCCGTCTTGGTTCGCACTCCTTAAAAGACATGAATCATTAAAATGAATTATTTTAAACTGCTCCATTTATTTATTAAAAACTAGAACCTGCTTATCGTGAACACCGCGCGTTTATGTAAGCTATGAAGAACGATATTATCTGATGCTAAAATTTTCCAGTTGTAAAATTTTAGTATCAGATATATAAGCTGTTAACTGCCAACTCACTTTCTTTGACAAAAGAGCATTGCTGAGTTATGAGTGTCATAAAGTTTTTGTTTATGAGCAGAACCGAAGCTAGCTCCACACATAAATGGCTAACGGAATAATTATGTTTCCATTTCACTGATATTTCGTTACGCACGTTTCTTGCTCTTCTGTGTAATTCTGGGGCAATGTTTTCATATTCTGATTTTTAAAAAAAAATTGTGGTAAGTCGCATATTTTAACATTAGTGAATAGTTTTAAATTTCATCATCGAGATCTCAATTTTTTTCTATTACTTCTTTTCGGCCATTTATAAGTGAGGAATCTTTCTTGGGGGAGGGGGATTTTTTACATTTTTTTTCCAGCATTCCATTAAATATTGTTTATATTTGGTGGCCTGCAGAAAAATATTAATTCTTAATAAAAATGTCCCATTAACTAGTAAAATGAACTGCAATGAAGGAAGAAATTAAACTCATTCTGAAATAGACATTCAAAATGTATATTTCTGATATTATCTCAATAATTGAAACGTTTTCAGATTTGAAAATAATTACTTTTCCAGGATAAATGCTATACGAAAATAACATTTAGCCAAACTATCTTAAAAACAATTTGTTTTATAACCACGTATTAAACACACGATCTCGAAATACTTGCACTCGTAACACTAACTGGACATACATTTACATAATCTAAACTTTCTTCTTTGATGGAAAAGAACTTGAACTTTGTTTAATTATACACTACTGTATTTCCTATTTTACTATTGCGTACACCGCTTCATGTATTACAACTTCGGTATCCCACTTAACAGAGGGTAAAAATCCACAGATATGCCATTCGATTTGTACCCTTTGTAAACACTAAAAGTAAATGGTCATGATACAGTAATTACATTTTGAATGTTATTACAATTTACTAATCGCCTGCCTAGTTAGCAGAATGGTTAGCGTATCTCTTCCGGCAAACAGGCTGTGGACTTGACTCCCACTGTGGGCATGGATATTTGTGATTTGTATTTAGGTAGGAGTCCATAATCCGAAACTCTGTTCTAGAGATATAACATGGAACTTTTTTCAAGCCACTTCAGGCCTTCAATATATAAAAAATGATAAATCCGTAGTCTCTTCCCACGATTCTAATATACATACATCAATAATTGTGTATATTTTATTGCTTGATTTCTAAGTGTATACCTTTTATCCCTTTTCCCTAATTTTGGATGTGGCTTTCATCGCCTCAATGATTTTTTTTTTTTTTTTGAAATCCGGGTTTCCATGCCCAGACAGGTTAAATACTCTTATAATGGGCGAAGAGGTTTCTGGAAGCATTCTTAGTAATACTCAGTTACATCCCATATTGGAATTTTCCAAGTGAATAATTATGATATTAGATTTTCAATGCCGTGTGGGAGAGCTATCGTGCTTATTGGAGACGTGAAGTTGCTTGAAAAATGCCTTGTTTCTTCTCTAGAACAGGGTTGTTTTGGCATATCCAATCCTTCTCCCATCGATGGTTTTTACGACAAACCCGTCCATGAAAGGCAAAAGCCCATAGCGTGCGTGTACTGTGTGCTATAAAAACACGTTTTCGCAGATGAGGGATTAAAAAAAAATCCTGTCTCTCCTTTCTCCTCACGTCACTTGCTTGGGAAAGAGATCTAAGTTCAAATCCCGTCTGCGAAAGGAATATTCAGTAGGACTTTCTGGAAATAGCAAAATGATGCATTTGCTAGCGACAAATCTAAATCTGAGTTATAAAAATCTAGTCTCGGATATAAAAATACTGCTGGCTTTAATTAGATCTTTCTTAGTTTTAATAATATATAAATAATTTAAGGACGGCAAAATTATTTTTTTTTAAAGAAACGAGTGCCAGTAATTCTTTTTCCCACCGACTCGAAAACTCTAGTTTTTCTTTTCCCTACTTCAATGGTTTCATAACTAAATCCTTTGGGGTAGAAAAATCTGGGTTTTGATGCTATCTAGGACGCGAAAAAACGTTTATGTGGCCTTTTAATTGAAGTTGAATTAGTTTTGAGGGTTTTTTCCATCCCTTAAAACTGGCAAACCAATGAGGATTCTTGAACATGCGCAATTTACACATCAAAAAATATATATTTAGACATAAGATCATAATTTTTTTTTTAAAAAAAATTAATTTAAGATGACGATACGAAATTGAGTAATATTTCCAACATTCAAGCTTCGGATGTTTATCGGAATACATTTGACCAAGATAAAAAATAAAATGCCAAGGATGACGATTGCTATTTTTGATATTTCTCTTCATAAAAAATTCTACGTAAAGAGTACTTCTGTTGGATTTTGCTTTTAAATTCTACTCGAATGTTTTTTTTTAAATCTTTATCTTAAAAAATGTAATATGTATTACGTTCCTGCTTAAACGCTTTCCGTACTAAAATACGTATTCAGTTTTATTTTATTGTGTTTTTATTGTCTTTCCATTGATAAAGAGTCGTCATTAATCTCGTTATGTTCTACGATCGGTAACTGTAGTAATCAAACAGGAAATTAATGTCAGAAGTAAGGATTGTGTCACACCAATATTTCCTTTGCGGAAGTAGGTAAGCCTGTTACCTAAAATATCACGCATGCTCGGTTTCGTATTACCGTACAGAGGTTCATACGGTTTCAAAGAACTAGTGTATGGACACTATTCTCAGATGTTAGTCATTTTCAAGCTAAGCGGTGTAGTCTTTTTATGATATTTATTTAAATATTTATGCATTTGTTATATTTATGAGCGATAAATTCTCTTGAATGATTTTTAGTTACATGTTACAAGTCAGCTAAGGAAACGAAGGAAACTGCTCCATTGTTATCTGAAAGGTTTTCACTTTAACGATTGACGAAAATTGTCTCCTAAACGCAATTCCATTTATATTTTAAATTCGACTTAATTATATTTTAAACTATAATATTCTAATAATGTTTTCAAATATTTTAATCCACATAAAATAAAAACTTATAATACAGAACACACCAATTTTTATTATATATAAAAAATATAAAAGATAACTTGAATCTGAAACGTATTTCAGACCTGACCAGTATAATAAATGCAATCTTAAGATTTCACTATTTTCATACCACCTGCAAACTGGCTAATGTAATTCCTATTCATAAGCCAGGTAAAGACCCACACCTACCGCAAAATTATCGTCCAATCAGTCTTATCTCTAATCTGGGTAAGGTTGCGGAGAAGGTCATCCTCTCACGACTCCAAACCTCAGTAAATGACCTAAACATCCTCCCTAAAGAACAGTTTGGTTTTCGGCAACACCATAGTACTACCCAGCAAATCCTCAGAATTGTGGAATGCATCACCACCAGCTATAACTGGCGCCAGTACACAGGAGCTCTTTTCCTAGACCTTTCCAAAGCATTTAACAAAATCTGGCATTTTGGACTCCTACACAAACTTATCTCAGCCGGTACGTCACTAAAAATGGTTCATCTAATCCATTCATATCTTCAGAATAGATCAATGCAAGTAAAAATCAACGGTTCTACATCGTCCCAGCGCCATATCTTTGCTGGAGTGCCACAGGGATCCCAACTGGCTCCATTGGTGTTTTCTGTATACATGTCGGACATCCCGCACAATCCGATGTCTTCCATTTTGGCCTTGTATGCGGACGATACAGCAATACTAACCAGATCTCTCCGACCCCATTTCGTTGCCAGAAAGCTTCAAGAAAACCTTCTAAAGCTGGAGCGTTGGTTCTCCATGTGGAGATTGGAAGTCAACCCCCAGAAAAGCTCAGCCGTTCTTTTCTCAAAAAGGTCAATGTCTCCTGCAGGAGACATTGGCCTTTGTTCCTGCAGGAGATGTGTTACTATTCAATACTAAAATTCCCTGGCAGAGAGAAACAAATTACCTGGGTGTAATTCTAGACAAAAAGCTATCTTTCAACCAACATATCAAGTCTGCATGTGCAAAAGCATCTAAAGCCATAGCTCAGATCTACTTGCTAATTAATAGAAATAGCAAACTCAGCAACAGAATCAAATTGCAGCTATACCAGATGACGATTCGTCCTATAATCACCTATGCCTCTCCAGCCTGGAGCCACACCTCTAATACTAACATTATCAAGATACAACGAGTGCAGAACAAGTGCTTGAGAATGATTCTGAACTCCTCGTGGTATGTTAAAAGCAATCAACTTCATAGAGATACAAATATTCCTTATATTTTCTGTTTTCTACAATCCTTAGCATCCAAGTTTTTCCTATAGACGTCCACACACCCCAACGAATTGGTTCAGCAAGTTGCAGCATACAAGGCAACGGACATATTCAAATATAGAAGACCAAAAGCTATATTAGCTTCCTTTAGCGATGCATAATCTCCATGCCCATTCAGGGCGAGCAAACTGCTCATAAATTTTATCCTCACTGTAACCACAACAGATAGCGGGGAATATGAAAAGCATCTTGCTTCACCCCTAAAGACATAAATATCAATTGTCAACGTATTTCAGATAAATATTAGTTTCGATTGATTAGATAGTTTGTTTTGTATTTGGTAAGTGACTTGATCTTTTCGTTTGCGTTTACGAAAGTCAGTAGCTGCGTAACAGGTAAAAATTTTGTTTAAACTATGGAAAATTTCGATACGGACGACTTAGTCCAAAATGGAGACAAAAATCAATTGCTTGATCTCTTAAAAAAGCTATTGAAGAAATTTGAAATCGAATGGCCTGGTTATCTAAATCTATATTCAGTAACAAGTAATGACCCTCAAAGTGATGACACGGGAACAGAAGGTGAAAATATAAACTTAGTGGTCTCCCCACCTAAAGAATTCCATCAGGTAGATTCACTGGAGGAACATATTTGTAAAAAGCGATGGACTGAGGAGGTTCTCAAAGATGATCAATTGGAATATAACATTCCTATAAAAGGTACTTCAAGCACCGTTAGGGAGAAGGTTTCTCCAGTCGTTCTGCTGGATAAAAGCAAATGGACATCGGTCAATCATCAAGAATCAAAATATCGCCTACTCGTCGGCAAAAAATACCGATAAGGGCATAAAAATTCAGCCCGCTACAGTTGGCGATTACCGTCAACTAACTGAATTGATGGATAACCTCACTTTACAATGTCATACATTCTCCCTAAGTAGCAATTCTCTCTAAGAAACCTGAAGGTTGTCTTAGAGGAGTCACTGAGGATATCACCTCAGAGGAGATTGCAACAGATCTTATTAATCACGATTTGCTTCCGATTAAAGTGAGTAGGATGTACAGAGCTGACCAAAGATCACTACCACTTGTGTTAGTGGAGACCACAACACTCATTAACACGTCTATGAGATAACTTCGATCTGCGGTGTAAGAATTACACCAGAACCCCTGAGAAAAAGAATGTCAGCAGAGCAATGCCATAGATGCCAAAAATTTGGTCATGCTCAGAAGCTGTGTAGAGCTGACTACAGATGTTTGAAATTTGGTGAATACCACCCAACTAACTCCCGTGCCAAGTCGAGAAAAAAATCGGACAAATGTTCCAGTTGCAATCGCCCTCATTCTACAATTACAGAGGATATAGTTTCTGTTCAAAAAACCGAATGACAATGAGAAATACTCAGACTCGCTCCCAACGTTCCACGCAAGTAAAGGAAGCCGAACACCCTCCAACTCAAATAAACTCGAAAAACTAGGAAGAAAAGCTACTACAAAGCTAACAAAATGTATGCCGATTCGGCACGTTCCAAGAAATCGGCACACCATGAACAAACAAATCCTAACCTGACTGCGATCATTACTGCTTCTCTAGCTACCATGCTACAAAATTTTAGTAAATCCAGCTCTTCACTGACCCCTACAAAAAAGACTCCGACAAGAGACTCACTTCGTTCTAACTGCACTTAGCAATGAATAGAAACAAAATTCTTCCAAACTCTCTCCTAATCGCCGCTTGGAATGCCAATGGCCTCGCCAACAAAATTATTGAACTGCAGGAATTCCCAGGGTAATACAACCCAGATGTAATTCTAATCAATGAGACTCATTTAAGGCCAGCAATCAATTCGAAATTAAGAGGATTCCTGATGTACAAAAATGATACAATTGATTTCAGAGGTGACAGAATTGCCATTTATATTAAAAACTATTATACATTACACATAATGGCATAACCAACTCCCAAACCATAAACTTAGATATTACAGGCATCGAAATTTATACCAATAATGCTGTAAACTTAAAATTTACAACTCACTTAGCAAAACTCTACTGATGACAGATCTAGACGCCATTCTAGGCATTAAAGACTCCATCATCATCATTGCTAGGAATTAAAATGCCCAAAACTCTAAAACAGTAAAATGACCAATAAAAACGGTCGTATACTGAACAACTAGATGGGGTCAAACTATACTGTAGTGACCTGTCCTGCAGAGGCTTCTCATCATGGTCTTGGCAGTTCAGATGTTTTTGATATTGCCGTACGGAACATCAGATACTAGTATCAGCTACAAACGATGAATGAGCTGTCTTCAGATGACAACCCTATCTTATTCAAATTACTCAAACAGGAAAAATTCTTCTCCCTTATTCCTTCATAGCTTCGGAAAAAGTATCCAAAGTAATCTCCGAACACATTGGTCGAGTGCCTACTATACAAAACAAGGAAGAGATAAACGTTGCAATATCCAACTCACAAAGCAAATTCACAAGGCATTAGCAGCAGTCACCAAGACCGTTAATCCTTATAAGCCCAACTGTCTCCCTGATGATGTTATAAATTTAATTAAAGAAAAGAATAAAGCCAGGAAACGATATCACAACACGCGTGCGAACAAAATGAAACATCAAGGTTCATTTTGATTTTCCCATTGTTGATTTCTGGGAGAAGCTCTCACAAATCAACAACGGAAAAATAAGTTAACATCTCTTAGTCTTGAAGATCATTCAATTTGGAAATTTTTGAAAACTCTCCGAAAGAAACATACCCCCCCCCTCCCCATGGTCCGAGCACGATATAGTATATACAGATGCTGAGAAAGCCGAAGCTATAGTTAGCAATCTGAAAGAACAGTGCAGTCCATCATATGAAAACATACAAATATCAACCTAGTTTACAAGATGCATCAACATGTTAGACGCACCTTAAAACAACCAAACAACAAATTAGAACTGATCAACCCTACTTGTTCATCAGAAAAAATATGCAATATATTATTACAGGATTCAACTGGAAACAACACACTGGTGCTGTGTTCCTGGACATTGCGAATGCTTTTGATAAAATCTGGTACTATGGTCTCCTATGCAAACTCATTGGATCAAACATATCAATAAATACGAATACGTCTAATTAAATTATACCTAACGGTTAGAAAAATGCAGGTAAAGATTAAGTGCACAACCTCTATCCAGAGCAAAATTCTAGATAGAGTTCCACAAGGATCCGTAATGGCCTCGCTTTTATTCTCGATCTACATGGCAGCTATCCCACAGAATCCTATTGCATCCATCACGACTTTATACGCAGACGATACGGCAATATTAACAAGATCTCTCCGTCCCTGCCTTGTAACCAAGAAACTTCAAGACAGTATCTCTACATTAGAAAAATGCTTCTCAGATTGGAGGTTGCAAGTAAACCCTCAAAAAAAGCACTGCCATACTCTTCACCAGAGGCCATCTCCCAAAGGATCCAACTATTTAATGCTCAAATCCCATGGGGAAACAGAAAATAAATATCTCGAGATATAATTAGATGAAGGATTGCGATTCAATGGTCACATCAAGTTCATCTGTACGAAAGTATCCAAAGCTATCGCTCAACTTTATCCCACGATTAATCCAAGCAACAAATTAAATACAAAAAACAAACTATCACTTTACCAGATGTTAATTGGACTCATAAATACCTATGCTCTCCAGCTTGGAGCCATACTACGACTACAACGAGTACAAAACAAGTGCTGGCGGATGATACTGGATGCTTCATGGTTCATCAGAAACGAACAGATTCATCGTAATACCAATATTCCATATATTTCTTCTTTTCTTCACTCTCCAGCAGTAAAGTTATTTTTAAAATGCGGCCACGCACCCAAATCAGCTGATCAAACAAGCTATAGACTACAATGAATATGACCACTACAAGAATAAAAGACCTAAAGCCATTTTACTATTCAATGACTATAATTATTCCCACAGCCTCCACAGGACGAGCTTAATGCTCACAAACCACCAATAACAATGTATCTCTCTAATCAGAGAGCGGGAATATAAAAAGCTTCACCCTTTATTAGAAATTACTAATTTCTCGTGAGTGAAATGTATTGGAAATGTACCGTGAGTGGAATAAGGATTTTGTTTTCTATTTTTTTAATTATTTTTATATATTTCTTGTATTTTTGCAATTTATTTTTACACTTGCACTTACATTGTCTCTCGCTTAACGCGATTCATTAGTTCTATGAAATAATCGCGTAACATGAAATCGCGTAAAGTGAGTTATATTTAACATGGGTGAGATAGGGATAGGAGTTTCTTCAGAAGGATAAAAAATGATTAAAAAATTATAAAAAAACGTATTCTGCTTCACCATAATAATGAGGAATTGTGTGATTTATGCACAGTTTTCCATATACTTGATAAGCTTACTGCGATGATTTTAGTGGAGATTTATATGGTCGCTCTTCAGTCTTAAATTGAATTCAAGTTTGGGTGGAGTGAAAAGTATGGTTAATTGCGAAAGAGAATTTATAACCGAATTTCAGTTATATCTTAACCTTGAATGCAATGTCAGTTACCTATAGACAGTAAATACAAAAATGTTTTTTTTTTCGTTCGTTCTTAGATAAATGTCAGTAAGTATGCAAATATTTACTTTTTGATAACTACTTTCTTGATTTTAACACGACAACGGTCTCGACGTGACGTATAATTTGGTGTGCTATGGTGACACTGGATGCTAAATGGATACCTCATTTAAGTGTCACCATGGATATCACCATCTAAGTGTGTCAGAACCGGTGTGGTTGACAACGAAAGAAGCAATTTTATCCATGCAAGAGATGCTGCTTGATCTGATAAACCCAGAAGCTTAGCTAGGGGGGGGGACGAAGGGGAAGGTCCGCCCCGGGCAGCATTTTGAACCTTTTTGAACTTTTGTAGTTAATTCTAAAATACAGTCTCGCGACCTCATTCCCAAATATTGTAAAACTATTGTGAATTTTCCTCACAACTGCTGGAAGTGTTGCTAGTTGTGACAGGAGTTTTCTAAATAAAATTGATTAAGAATTAGCTACGTTACTATGAAATACACTTCGCCAATGTCATCGACGATTTTGCTAACAGAAAAGCAAGAAAAATAACATTTTAGAATGCTGGAATTAAAGTTTTACTTCAAAAATAAACAGTGTTTTAATTTATTTCCCTATACATCGTTTTGACTTTTTGTAGTATTTTTGGTGTGTATTGAGAGGGTGGCAAACTCAGGGACCGCCCCGGGCGGCAAAAGCTCTAGCTATACCACTGGATAAACCTCATTACTAATTCTGAAATCTTCAGCTATATTTTCCAATTCTTTTGCCATCTGACGCAAACGAGCTGTCACCAATAACTGCTCTTTGCTCAAAAGAATGGGAAAATTCCAATTCATTTCGAGTCCATTATAGCGGAAACAATAAATACACGGAATAAATGATATTAAGATAATTATAACGGAATTTGAAGACTAATTCGTAATAAATATTTATAAAAAAATATTAATTACGAAGTTATTATATAATATATTGCTCAATAAAAGATGAAAGAACGACATATTGATGTAACATAGTTCTACAAGAATACAGTATAGAATGCGAATGATGTCATAACACAGTAGTCGTATAAGAGCGAGACCAGATACAGAAACATAGTCGTCGTGCAAGCGTTATTCTGTGCTAGCATGTCACAGACCTTGGAGAATTATACAGCTTTTTATTGTTAATTGGTGATTCAAACGCCAGGAGGAAGTTATAAATAATATACCACGGGGAACTGTCTTGCAAATTATTGGTTAAGTGTGATATAATTACAAACTTATTTCATCATGAATGTTTGATCTGAAAACCAGAATTTATTGTATTATGTATTCTGTTCTTTAGTTCTGACCTTTCCTCATTCGCTATGGACACGCCAGTTTTTTTTTTTTCCCAAGTCTTCCAAAACCTTAAAGTCCTTAAAAGGACTGCTTAAAGGGGCGAAGCAAGAATGCTTTTCATATTCCCCGTTATCTGTAGAGGACAGTGTAAGGATAAGCTGTTATTGAGCTACATAAAGCTCTGATCATGGCAGGAGAGTAACAGCAATAGCCGAGCCTCAGTTAGAACTTGATTGGCTTCAGCATTGCCATTCATTACCCTCCAAGGGTATTATTAATCACCGCATCTCACGGTCGATTCTTCCAAAACAATTCTGGTACTTATATTAAGAATCTAAAACATTATATAAAGATTTTAATGTCTTAGGATTATGCATAATATTAAAAGAAATTTGGAAAATATTTTGAATTTTCTTTTATTATTAATTACATTTATTTGGTTTCAATGGAATTTAAAATTTATTTTTAATTTAAAAATAAATTTATTTTTAATTTTAAATTTATTTTTAATTCTAAAATGATGTCAACAGTTGCAAATGTACTTTATTTGATAAATCTGTGGTTTGATGTAGAAAAATTAGTAATGTAGCATATACAAATTTACGCTTCCACACGACTTCTTTTGTGAGGTTCTTTTTATTTATTTTTTAATTTATTATTTTTCACAGCCGTTCGTGAAAGGATAGATATCTGTAACACATTAAACATTTCCACATTAGAACCTTACGAAAGGGATAAGTTAATCCAGTAATCCCGTGCTGGTGATCAAGTATGGGCCATTTTTCAAGCCAATTCAGGCATCCAGTAAATATGATGCTAATTCTCACACTGGATCGAGAAACTTTCTACCACTTAGGCTTTCATAAATATCCATGCAGTGTGAACTCTTAGCTTCTTGGTAGCAAAGCGCAGATGCAACCCTCCCAGGGTAATATCAATAGAAATATCAAAGCAGTGTGTCAGGTCACACATTGCTTTGTTTAGTGCAACCCTGAAGGGAATCATAATTGTCTTCTATAGTTTCTCAGCTTATTTCTAACAACATGAAAATACTGTAAATTTTGAATAATTTGCAAAGGTAGGATTGACTTCAAAATTACGCAATTTCTCAAATTTTTGAAGTTGATACACGACGTTGAATATGAAGATTGTAAAAGTGTTCGTAAAAAAAAAATTACGAACATTTTAATGAACTGTACTTCTATTATGCAGATACTGCGCCCCTCGATTGGAAATGACCCGAGTCCAATTCCCCTCGTTATGACGAAAATCTATTTTGTATGGGCTTTTTTCAAATGAAGGGAAGTTAGCCAAAATCTTACAAAAATAGTATGATTTTGCTTCTAGAAACACTCTAGATTTTCATCAAGCACACAAGAAAATCGGCAAGCGAACACATGCAATTAACAGACAAAGATACCATGTGTACGGTAGATGCCATAGTGTGTAAATGGTGAATAAATTAGTATTATTAGGATAAATAGTGCTGTCCCGCGATGAGTCCTTGGGGTTGTCGTGTAATAATAATAATAAATTTATTGCAATATCTTCAGTATTGGTATCCACTCTAAAAATCACACGGTGTTACTTTAAAAAAAATTAGTACTTTTATCTAGTAAGCATGATTCTTTAAGCTGATAACTATGTATCAGCTTAAAGAATGTGTCAGCTATAACAATGCAGTATAAACTACCTGGTTTATGTTACATTATGTAACATAACTGCTTAATAATACTAAAAAAATGCTTAAACTATGATACATTTTCTACTTTCTCCGATAAATTGTTCTCTAAATAAAACATGTAACAACTATCCATCAGCAAGCTTTTCAGTTACCATATATTTTGCTGCTCACTCATAGAAGTGAAAAACTTTTTTTTTTTTAGAAGATCAAAGATTGGCTGACCGGTTGATGTTGCCATGCGTTCAACATTTATCCATATCTGATGTTGAGATGCGTAACTGAAAAACAACCCCTTGGAAATTTTATCTCTATTTCTTACTGAAAAAGGACTCTTTGAAGTATATTAATATTAAACGATACTCGGGACCCATAGAGATTCCCCATCCCCTCCGAAGTAATACGTTGTGTTTTATTCATACTCAAATCAACCCTATTCAATCAGTGTTGCATTATCATCAACCGATTACTGTAATAAACAGTACCCTTTGTTGTACAGAAGTGAATACGTCTAAAAATTAATACGTCTGTAAAATATAATATAAATTTGTATATATATTTACGTGACACATTAAAGCTAACAAAAAAATAAAATAAAAATACGAGGAAGTTCTAATATCTATACTAACGCACACCATTACAAATATGTACAACAGTAAAAATATCTGATATTTTAATAATATCTGAGATATGCCAGAAACTATAGTTTCTGGCATATCTCATTCTCCATTCTCTCCTCCTCCTAACAAATTTGTTAGGCGGAGGAGAGAATGGAAGAGTCCGGATAGCAATGCTGCAGCCAGTAAAGTTTTAACTGAAGCTCGGTTGTTGCTGTTATTACCCAGCCATGACTAGAGCTTTTAGCTCAATAACACTCTATCCATACAGATTTTTTTTATTCAGATGACGGGATAAAGAGTCAAGGACTCAGTCCATTTCCCAGTTCTTTTAAGAACTATATTTGTTGGCATGGAATGCAAATGGATTAATGAACAAGGTCTTGGAACTTCAAGAATTTGTAACTCGTCTCAGTGCTGATATCATCTTAATTGGTGAAACACACCTAAGACCAGCTAATAAACCTAAAATCCGTGGATACACTATGTACAGAAACGACAGAATTGGCACAAGAGGTGGAGGCACAGCCATATGTGTATATATATATATATATATTTATATATATGTATGTAAGAGTTACTTGAATCATAATACAATATCATCTTAATTGGTGAAACACACCTAAGACCAGCTAATAAACTTAAAATCCGTGGATACACTATGTACAGAAACGACAGAATTGGCACAAGAGGTGGAGGCACAGCCATATATATATATATATATATATATATATATTAAGAGTTACTTGAATCATAATACAATAAACCTGGAGGTGACCGGTGTGGAGGTACATACCTGCAACGCTAGCAGTCTCAAGATCTATGCTGCTTATAATCCTCCGAGCATTCCTCTGCTAACAACAGATCTAGACTCCATACTTGGTACAAATGACTCCATAATAATAGCAGGGGACCTAAACTCAAAACACACAGCTCTTCAATTAACACCAAAGGCCTATTCAACTTTGCAATGCTCAACTCTGCTGTTGTGGTCGGACCTACCGAGCCCACACACTTCAGTCGTTCAGGTAGCTGGGATGTACTAGACATCGTCGTTTTTAAAAACATAAGATACCAATTCAAATTGGAATTAGTGAACAAATTATTTTCTGACCACAGTCTCATAGTGCTCAATCTAGGCTCATCAGATCAATTCCATCCTCTGCACACATTAATACCATGGGACAAGTTAGCGAAGGTTCTTCCCGATCATATTGGTCCGGTGCCCAACATCAGTAAAAAGGAAGAGATAGACTCAGCAGTAAATAGCCTAACCTTACAAATTCAGAAAGTAATATAATCAGTCAGGCAAGCCACTGTCTTCCACCCAACCAACCGTATCCCAGAGGAAATAATGGAACTAATCAGAGCAAAAAATAGAGCCAGAAAGAGATATCACAATACCAGGTCGCCACAGGACAAAGCAGTATTGAACAATCTAAACAGACAAGTCCGTGAAGCTCTTCAAAAACACAGAAACCATCAATGGGAAACCAAATTGGCTAACATCAATACTGAAGATCATTCCGTCTGGAAATTCTTAAGAGCCATCCGCAGCAAAAAGCAACTCATACCTCCTATACAAACCAAGAAAGGGATAGTTCACACAGATGAAGAGAAAGCTGAAGCACTAATAGATAACCGTGAATCACAGTTCAATCCATCTTATGCAAATCTAAATGTCAACCTTATATACAAGATTCACCGTCATGTTAGGACAACTTTACGACAGAACCCTGTTAACTCTGAACATATCACTCCCACAACTCCGGCAGAAATGATAAATATCATCACCCATCTAAACAGTAAAAAAGCTCCAGGACCAGATAGCATAACTAAGATAATAGTAAAAGTACTTCCAAGAAAGGCCATAGTCCATCTCGTCAACATTACAAATGCAATTTTTAGATTTGTTCCAGCATTTCCCTACTACATGGAAAACAGCCACCATCATGCCATTGAACAAATCCTCACCTTCCCGAAAGCCTGTTGTCCGGCCTCGGAAAGGTGATAGAGAAAGTGATCCTCTCAAGATTACAAGCAGAAACAGACAAGTTAGCAATTTTGACTAACGAACAGTTTGGCTTCCAAAAGACCCATCGTACAGCCCAACAAGTACACCGGCTGGTAGAAATCATTACTAAAGACTAGAAGTGGAAACTCAATACAGCTGCCATCTTCATCGACGCAGAGAAGGCGTTTGACAAAGTATGGCATCAAGGCCTTCTCTACAAACTGATAAAATTTAACTTGCCAATCAAGTTAATAAAAATAATCCACTCTTACCTGAAAGACAAATATATGCAGGTCAGGGTCGGCGAAACGGTTTCGTAAAGACGCAGGGTCTTGGCATGCGTACCTCAGGGAGCTCTCCTGTTCTCAATCTACATAGCGGACATCCCTCTGAACCCGAGAACAATATTCATTGCATTATATGTAGATGATACTGCATTGATGGAAAGATCTCTGAGCCCAAAACTGGCAACTAGAAGACTTCAAACAAGCATACATATTTTATAAAGGTTGCTGGCAGACTGGAGGATCCAAGTTAACCCCCAGAAAAGCTCAGCCATACTGTTTTCTAGAAGGAAAATCCATAGGATGGAGGACATTTATCTATTGGGAGTAAAGATTCCATGGCAGACTGAAGTCAAATATCTTGGAGTGATTCTTGATAGTAAACTCCTATTCAACAAACAAATAAGATGCATTACCTCGAAGACATCCAAAGTCTTAGCACAGCTCTACCCTATGATCAACTGACAAAGTAAACTGGACACACAAACAAAATTAACAATTTACAAGATGGTAATACGACCAGCCATCATTTATGCATCCCCCACATGGAGCCATACTACGAATACAAATATTCTAAAACTTTAGAGATTACAGAATAAGTGTGCCTGAGGATGATTCTAGATGCCCCTTGGTTTATTAGAAACTCCCAGATCCATAGAGAAGTCAACATTCCTTATATTTCTCCCCTTCTCCTAGATCTAGCTGAGAAGTTCTTTACCAAGACGAACAACCATCCAAACCCGTTAATCAAGGAAGCTTCGGAATACAATGAAGCTGAAAGCTACAAATATAAAAGGCCAAAGTCTATCTTAAGTTCAGCTGAACACAGCTAAATTCACTGCCCTCACTGGGCGAGCTTATAGCTTATAAACACTCCATTCAAAGTTCTTCCTTTACAGACAAAGGGGAATATGAAAAGCAATTTTGCTTCGCCCATCTAGCCAGAAATGTTATTCGTTATTCGTACTATTTGTTATACTCGCTATTGTTAAAATTAGAAAATAGACAAAACATGACTAAAATTAAAACAAAGCTGTTTAAAATTATTTGGAGAGATCGATTTCATTTCTAAAACAAAATTTTAGAAATAACTGCAATTCAAAGCCAATGGAATCTATCAACAATGGTAATGATGGTCGTTTGTGGAAAGTGACTGATTCGTATATATAAAATCCTTTTAGTTACTTAAATTTAGGATTTTTTTATATATTGTTTTCAAATTTATTTGAATGTTCTACAAATGTGATAATGTTTTCCGTCAAGAAGAGTCAGTCATATTCAATATTCTCTCTAAAATAGTTTTAATAATGTGTTTTAACTTTTTTAGGCCAACTCCATTTGAACTAAGTTCAGCTTTTATATTAGTGTTTAAAAATAGAAGCTTAATGCAAATAGCTTTTACTTCTCCATAGTATTAAAAAGTAAAGTATTAATAATAAATTTATAAGACTTAAATCCTTGGTGGACTTTTAATAGAAGAGAATAAAGATCCATCGTAATGATGCCCTCTGTTTTGTATTACTTTTTTTTATCCGTTTATATTAACAGCATTTTATTGTTGACCACTAATAAGTCAACTATTGACAAACGTCTAAAAAGATAAAAAAAAATAAAAAATTGGTCTACAAATGGTCACCCTATTATGGCAGATTATCGGTATCACTTCTGTGATACCTTCCTTTCATTATTAAAATACATTAGTAGAAACTTCTTTCCCTTTTTCCTGAAAAGATTCCAAAGACAAATTCAAGGAGTGGATTTTTGAAACAGTTTATTGTAGTTTTCAAAAAAAAAAAAAAAAAAAAAGAAGAAGAATCGCATATATATATCAACATTTTTGCACGAAAAACGCATATATATCAACATTTTTGCACGAAAAAAAGAATATATACTTTTCGTGCAAAATTTTGCACGAAAAGTATATATTCTTTGTATCTCCAATTAGAACTTCGTTCTAATTGGAGATACAAAGAATATATACTTTAATATTACTAACCTCGGTAACTCAACTGAGAAAAACGACTGCTTCGTTATCACAAGCCTGCGGGTTCCAATCCCGTATAATATCTGTGTTCACAAAACGCCTCTTCTGGCAATGTTGAATTTATAAGGCTAGTCTTGAAAAAAAAAAAACTTTCTCATGGACCTTATTTCGTTAAGTAATTTTATGTGCAAAGAAAACAAAATCAACATTTTCCAGTTCACTGGTGGATCACATTTTCTCTAAGCCGAATAAATTCTCCACTAGCTGCTGCTTCTTCATATTATAATATTCTTCATTAGATCGCGTTTTCTAGAGCTAAGCGAAAGTTTTTGAAGCCTTTTTTATAGCGAAAGAAGCCTATTAACTTTTAATGTATAGCTTATTCGAAAATATCATCACGGTGGATTGGTAGTTGAAGTTCAATTGACATATTGGTTTGTTGCAAATGGCACAAAGAAATGTTGTTACAGGGAGATTAACAGTAAGACTTAACGTAACTTATGAATATAAAGCTGGTGTACCATCATGGCTGTTGCGTTTTGTTTTGTTTTTCTTTCCGGTTTCTTTGCTTTGCGTGATGAAAACCAATTTTCAAGAGGAAATAAGAACGTGATCATCGCATTGTATAAGATTTTCATAAGCTTCACATGGACTATTAGATACAGATTTAGTCACCTGGATTTCGAGAAGATGAACAAGCGTAGAAAGGAAGTTATAAAAAACTGGTGACAAAGACAATATCGAATTTGTGAATATTTCAGGGAATGCAATTTTTAGAGTTTAGTAAATAGACAGAGGAGAAAGCATTGACGGATTAAGCCTCACCGGGCCTCTGGAGGTAAAATTTACGAAGCCTCGAAAATTAACTGTAGCTTCCACTACAGCTATTTTTTTCCCGAATTTGAACCGAAAATGTCAGATAAGGCTTCTTTTATATGGTTGTAACCAATTTTAATGCCAGTACGGCAATAAATGCCAGTCTGCTCCAATCTTTTTTTTTTCCCTCCGAGCTCGGGGCCCCTGCAGGTCGTCAGGTCCGATACTCGCTTGATCTGCCTCTGGGAGAAAGAGTGATATTTTTTCCTTTGCCTGATACTAATGATGTAGAAAAAAGTAGTTAGTAAAGATCTTGAACAAATGTGAAGACCATTTTCCGAAATCTGTATATTAGTAAGAAAGAGCGATTCTTCTCATTTCAAGTATGGCTGATGATGAGGGTAGATAAAGAACGCGAAGCGGGAGGGAAAACTGTGGCTAACTTGGCAACATGTCTCGGATGTTTTTGATATCTTGAAATGTAGGTCGTATAAAACACATAAAATTAACTCCTAAAATATGTCTACTCGTTCCAACATTCTACTGGACAATATCAGCAATGAAAATAGTTTATTCCCACCCCCCTCCCCCAATGTGATGACTTGTTTATTAGCGGCTTAAACTTAGGCACGTGTTTAAGGCGCTGAAAATGACACTTATTCATATGAACTCACATTAAGTTCATTTTTCGAATCATAAAATCCGAGAAAGTTCCTTTGATTTACAGCAGCAGTTAAGATAATTCACCTGTAACTTATCAAATAAACAAAAATTAATATTTCTTGAATGTTTCAGTTCCTCATTTTTGGCTTATATACAGTATCAAATTCCTTACTTTCTTTTACCATTAACAAAACGTTTCCAGCCTTCATCACTAGATGGCACTTTCAGTTAGTACACAACTTTCCCACTAAGAGAAGCAGAGTAGTCTACAGGATCATTTGGTGACTTCCATGTTGCATTATTGAGAAATAAACTGTAAATTATACACATACCGGCGACTGAATTAGAAATGTTATGCAGATGTAAGTAAACATCACTTATGCAGCGTATGTACAAAATACTTGGTCACGTGCTTCACTTTACATTCTAGGAAACTATTTAAGGATGCCGCTGGTCAGTAATCGTGAATACTATTGACCCAATGGGAAAAACAAAGGATCGCTCAGAGTTTGGTAAAAGACTTATTATGGATGCCCTTATGGCTGGAGCCACGATATTGAAATAGCAGAACTGACTGGTTTCTCAAAAGGTGAGATATTCCGTGTTTAATCAGTGGAAAAATAATCCACTTTGCTTGTCTAAGAGGCGTAACTGCGGTCTTAAGACAGTCTATCAGGAAACGAGATCACCGTCATCGGAGAAGGCTTATACGGACAAACAGAACTTCTTACGTACAGCAACTGACCAAAGCATTTAATGAAGGCTGTTCCCGACGCATACTCACCAAACTATGCGCAGGAAATTGAAGAGGATCGGTATTGATAGTCGCATAACTATACGGAAACCACTGATTTCTGCAAAGAACCGGAAACAGTGGTGTCAGGAATACCGTCGCTGGACAATAGAAAACTGAAAAAAAAAAAAAAAAAAAAAGTCATGTGGTCCGACGGGTTCCGGTACACCTTGTTTTGTATCAACGATAATCATAAAGTTTAGTGAGAGTTCCATGAAGCAATGAACTCAGCTTGCCTTGTAAACACAACTCAAGGTTCTGAAAATGGTGTCATGGTGTGGGGCATGTTCTGTTGGACTGATTTTCCCTTTCAGTCGTTTCCGACAGTAAGTGACTTTGTAGCATTGTACGCATTGCCTACAAGCTATTTCTGGTAAGATTTTTACAGGGTAGTTCACCATTGCTTTCCCCCAACCCCCCAATTTTATCCGGGCTCAGGACTAGCATATGGCTGGGATGTATTCATGACTGTAATCCGCGTGTGTTCACGGGGCCGGTTTGCCCGTTCTGGGGGAGAAGGCGAAAAACCCAAGTTTCCGGGTGAAAAAACCCGACTCAGTATGAGACCGGCAAACTCACCATTAGTCGAAAGAGACCAGATAAAGGTTCCTCACGTCACTTATGGGAATCGAACTCAAGTCTTTCCGACCAAAGGGCTTCGTCCATACTGACTGAGTTACGGAGGCTCTGTTCTGTTTTGTTACGGAACGGATTCTTTGATATTGCTGGAAGGTCAGGAGTCCTCCGAGGAATATGTGAAGATTGTTGCCATTCAAGCTCATCAGCAATGTTGACTTTTTATCCAACAGGTGGCGGTTGTTTGATGGATTAAAATACTACTGTGCATCGCTCAAGAATTGTTCAGCACTGGTTCAGTAAGCATGAGATCAACTTGCACAAGTTCAACCTGTATTGGCTTGTAAAGTCACCTCGAGTTTCCAATAAGGTCTCAGATTATTCAGCCCTTAGGTAATGTTGGGTTAGATGCGCATAAAAAAATGGCTAACATAACTTAGTACTTAATTTCGCAATATTAACTTCATTATCGGCTATTCTTTGGCAAATACTGCATCCCTCGAATCTAAGTATCTCGATAATGATTTCAGTGATTATCCATGATTTCTCTGTATATCGATTGAATTTTTTTCGTTTTATGACTTCATTCTTCCTTTTCGATCCACTTGCTTAGTTTCCTGATCTCCTAACACAGGTATAACTTATACTCACAAATGATGTGGCTTCTTAGCTAATCAAATGCAGTTTTCTATTCCTTCTTTTGTGATGAATAATGTGAATCCCTCACTCGAAAAGTTCTCAAAATATTTAAGATACTCAAGGTAATAAATAAGTGAAGATTTTTCAAATATTCAACAATGCTCACTGTGATGAGTAAGAGAAATTTATCGACACATTTTAAATTAACAACGTGAGAGCACATTTTAGAGCATTTTTAATTATTTTGCAACTCTAAATAATATTTTGATTTAAAAATTGGAATTTAAATAAAGACCATTTTTTTTTTATAAGCCACATCGGCAACTTATCAAAAATACACATAAGAGTAAAAAAAAAAAGTCCTTGTTTTTGCGGTTTACCATATATAGGTTAGACTAGTAGAAGTTTTGAAGTCTGAGCAAGAGAATATTTTTGCCACATTGCCCATAAAAGACAAGTAATGACCTCGCATGTATCCGCTGCTAATCAACATAGAATAGGATAATACCATTATGCCCTATTTAGAGAAAAAATTGTTATCACGATGCATGAAAGAATCCACTCGCTTGGCTTCCTCGCTAAGAACTAAGGATTGATTATAAATGATTATTGATGCATTAAAGACTTCCATGTATGGAAGTCTTTAATGCAATCTCTTAACACCCAGTTATCTGTCTCCGGGAGAGAACAGACAGCATACATTCTGTGCATATCTCATGCGTCGTTTTTTTTCTCTCCAAAATAAAGCAAATATTAAGATGATCGTTACAGTATTTCACATTGTTAATGATTTATCTGAGATCAGCTTTATTTATTATCTTTGTAGATATATACTCGTACGCTATATAGAAGGAGCAACCGGCTATATGGTTTTGGCGAAACAAATCGGTTTATTCTAGACTAATGTAATAATAAACGACTAATTAAAATTCTCAATTTTAAATAAAATAATTTAATCAATAACTAAATAAAAATAAAGCGAAAGTTTTAAAAAACATTTTACGATGCGAAAATAAATAATTAAAATGAACTTAAACTTTTATGTAGTTTCACTTATAATTTAGACAAATGAAAGATACAGAATATGTTCTATAATTAACATATAATTACATTTTAAATAAATATTTAAAAACTAAAGCTAAAATAAATTAGGCCTTGGAGGAGCGTATAATGTTTCAATAACAAAGTGATTTATGGGGTAGCAATACTATTTTACTAGGGATTTAATTACAGAAGAAAGTAATTTCCCGTTGCCTTTCTTGTGCGATAAGTATTTATATCTGCAGACACAGTGTGTGTTCAGAGATGATTTTTCCTATTTGCCGGGTGAAAAACCAGAATTTCCGTAAGGGAAACCTTGCCACCTCCGTATAAGACCAGCTATCTCACCTTCAGTTGAAAAGCCACGAACTAAGAAGGCTCAGACTAAAAGAAGGAAGGTTTAATATTTTAAAAATTTCTGTTACAAACAAGAAAATGTTCTTGTATTATTTAAATATAAAATAGCAGAAGAATATAAAAATAACCAACTCCTGTTCTTTTAACAAGGAAGCTTTTGACATTAATAATCTTTTGCTTTCAAGATAAGAAAGAAGATAGGGTGAACCACCAAGAAACATTTTCACAGCGCATTGCATGGTTATCAGATACATGAAACTCCATGCAGTTGGAAGAACGATACATAACCTTTGGTCAGAGAGACTTTCGTTTGCATCCCGTCTCGAAAGCATTGAGCATTTAAAGGGCTTTTGACTGAAGGTGAGTTAGCTGGTCTCAAAGAATTATTAAAAAACACTTTCCTCCCTAGAAACAAAATGGACATGATAAAAATGGCACGTGCCAAACATGATAAATTCCTTGAAGCTTCTGTTATCAGTCTGTTAACCTAGATGACAACTGTAATATCAGTTACCAGCTACATTAAATCATGTTTCCGATGTTGTCTTGCTGCTAAACTCAATGCTCAATTTGATCCTTCTTGATTCCGAGATATTATTTTATTCTAATTTAAATTTCAAATTTTAAATTTAATTTTAATTTAAAAAAATAGTAAAATATTTTTAATTATATAATTAATTTACAATTTATGAAACACGTGTATGGTGAGTATTGGTTAGGAAAACTTCCCAAAATTGAGAAAGTTTAAGGCAATCGTTTTTGTTAAGGTTAGGATTGCGAATGTGTGCTTCACAGCTTTTAGAAAACAGTTCTTTTAAGAAGAAAATAGCTTTTGCGCAGAACGTTAATATTATTCCGCTTTTATTTATTCTTATAGCAAAAGGAATAAAAAGCAGCTACAGATCAATGTCCAGTCTACTAAGCCAATCCAGGGCCTCATCCGTCACCTCGTGGATGTCCTGGAGGCCATCACCACCATGAAATTGTGCCTTGGGTAGTCATTCACAATATGAGTGATCGTCTGAGCTATGGGGGAACAATCACAATAAGGGTGGTCTGACAGTTTTCATTTCTGTAGTAGGTAGCCACATCTGCCCTGGCTAGTTCTGATCCTGTTGATTGATGACCAAATCTTCCTAGGAAGAGCAAAACCAGGCTGCGGAGCACAGGGATCTTCAACCAGGAAGCCATTTGTTGGAAGATTGTTGGACCAGTGTTCTCTCCACATGTCAGGTGTTGATGGTAAGGCAGCTGAAGAGAGTTCGTCCATGGACAGGAAGGGTTTAGTGATTTTAGGCGAACATTAGGTAGATTTATGAGAGTCTGGTACAGGGGAAGGAGCGGGTTGCTCGTTACTTATTAAATACTTTAATCGAGGCTTCTGTTCTCCATATATTTGGTGGAGCAATGCTAGATAGTACATTATGAGAAAATATCAAGGATAGTGAGGGATCTTGCTCCACCTTTGCTTCGAGTTGCCTGGGTGTTGCACTACCAGGTGGTCACTTACGCTTGGATTCGCCGATAGTTCTTCGGCATGAAACTCTTAGATCGTAGTTTTCGATCATAGAGATTCGCATACTGGCTGTAAAATAATAAGGGATTTTTATCCCCTTAATTTTATATATTCTTTATGTTCTTCAAGACGAATTTGTGCAGAACGACCAGTCTTCCCATAATACCATTAGCCACGAGAGCAGTCCATCCTCAAAGTAATCTGTCAAGAAAAGAATTTAATGCTTTGTCTTCTCTAAAACTTAAATAAGAACATAGTTATTGCTAAGGCCCACAAAAGTCGCGCAGTTGTTGTACATGATAAAAACAGTTACTTTAGAAAACTAATCTTCTATTTCGAGATCACACTACTTACAGAAGCATTTAAAAAGACCCAACTCAATCAGAAATCAATAAACCTTAACATTCTCCTAGATGAAATTCATTCCTGGGACGAAGAAACTAAACAGAAAAGGGGGGGGGGCTAAAAGTACATGCTTTTCCTCCAAAACTTTACAGTCTTTCCAAGTTACAAAAAGAATATGTTCACCTATAGTGAACTAAATTGGATGGCCGACTTACAAACTCTCAATATACCTATGTAACCTTCTCTCCGTTTACAGGAAACTCTAATTCCGTAATAAAAATTCAATGGAACTCAAGAATAAAAGTTCAGATTTATCCTTACAACCTACAGATCATCTAATAAGATTTTAGTCTCACTCTTTACAAACATCCCTCTGACTGATATAATTGAATTACTTCCATAATGATTTTCCTTCTGATATTGTAAATTTATTTGACTTTGTCATTAATACAGGATACTCAGTTGTCAGAACAAATTATACAAGCAGATTGGGAGAACAGCTATGGAGTCTTCTATTTCTCTACTCTAGCTAATTACTTTATGGAGCAATTTGAACATCATATTCTCAGCCATTTTTCACCTACATCAATTTGCTACAGATATGTTGATATTGGTGTATGGAACTCTTTTTGTCCGAATTTCATGATTTGTTTTAGAAAATTAATTTAGTAAACTCAAGAATCAAATTTATCCTAGAAGTACATGATAACAACCGTCTTCCTTTTCTGGACGTTCCCATTCTACGTCAACAAAAAGACAGTCTACAGTTCTCAGTATATAAAAACCAACTCAGACTAGTAAGTACATTGATTCTAACTCATATCATCATCCTTGTCAGAAATTTGGTGTAATTAAATCTCTAGTAGACAGAGCTCACAAAATATTCAATCGATTCTCTTCGAAGCAAGAAACTGGCTACTATCAGAGCTATCTTAATACAAAAAACTATCAATAAAATAATAAATATGGCCTTCGCCTTAACCCTCCTCAAGAAGGTTAAGGTGAAGGTTAAGGAAGATATTTGGTAAACTAAATATCTTCCTTATCTCTCCAAAAGACTGGTATCCTCTTCTTTCTTATCCTGAAGTTTACATAATCCTCTGTTCTCGCGGCTTTATGCTATTATGGACAGACTGGTCGTTCTGTACAAATTCGTCTGGAAGAACATCAAGAATATATTTCACTTAAAGAGCCCAATAAATCTGGTTTAGCAAGTCACGCCTTGTCTACAAAAACAGAATTCAATGGAATAATACCCAAGTTCTACACAAAACCTACTTACTTCTGAAAAGACTGTATAAAGAAATCTGTGAAGTACGCATATTGACAATCCGAACCTTAACAAGAAAGATTGCCTTAGCCTATCTCAATTTTGAGAAGTTATCCTAACCAAAACTCATCATTCCTGTGTTTCATAAATTGTAATTAACTAATTAACCCGGCGTTAGTAAGGTGGGATGTCACAGACCCCAAAGATTTTAAATTGAATATAACTGTGGCACCCCACCTTACTAACGCCGGTTTAATTAAATTAAATATTTTACTATTTATTTTTATTTATTTATTTATTTATATCTATTAATGCAGATGGAGTTATTCTTCTGCAGTCGTTTTCGCATATAATATCAATCGCTATCAATATAATTGTTGTTTTTTGTGGTTATCTTCCTGTAGTGCATCAAAAATAGCTATGAAACATAGCTGAAAATTCTACAAATAAACAACTTTTACGTAAGTGACCGGCTTAATTATTTAGTATTATAAAGCTTTTATTGAATAATTTTGCTATGGATTAGTATAAATTTAGAAATTAATGAAACTCATTCTCACCATCAATTTCCTGATATGTGCCATTCAAGGGCATTTAGGCTACTACGGGAGCACCGCACCATTAGGTTTGCGTTATTATTCATCTCCTATTAACAGTTTCCCTTTAAATTACTTGTCTGTTACTTGTCAGTAGTCCAAAACTGTCATATGCAATATTTTGTTCTTCTAATGCACTTCTGACTGAATCAATCCACCTAGATCTTGGTCTTCCTGTGAATCGCTTTCCAGGCATTTGGCATCAAACTCCTGTTTTGTTAACCTTTCCTCTCCCTTGAAATTCTTGACTGCTAACAGTATCAAGCTCCTTCCTAATATGCTCATTTTAATATGATTTTGACATTGATACCATCTGTTCAATTCTTTAATTGTTCTCAGAACTCTCTTAACTGTGGTCTCCAATCTTTCATCAAGTGCTTTATTTCTAACCCAGCTCTCATATCCATATCTTAATTATTGGTTTGAACGCTGTCTTGTATACCGCTAGTTTAGTCGCTGATTGAATTATGTCTTGTAATGCTGATTTCCCTTTTATTCCATGTAAATTTATTAAACTGGCTCCCCACCATTCCGGCTTTGCTTATTATATGATCTATTTTCATATTTATCTTGCCGTCTTCACTAAAAACTGTGCCTAAATAGCTGAAATAATTTACTTGTCCTATAGGTTTTCCATTGATAACGAAGTTGAACTTTTCAATGTTCCATCCTATTTTCGTAATTTTGGTCTTTTTATCCCTCATTAAGATCTCTGCTTTCATTGACTTACAAGATATACAAATACATCACACATTGTACTATGGATGAGGTGAAACAAACTTCTTATAGAACATGGGTATCTGACATCCTAACGCATATAAATAAAATAAAATTTATTGGCTCATATTTACTTCCTTACAAGGCCATCTTCAGAAAAAAAAAAGTATGCCATGAACATGAAAACTGTATTCAAAGCCTACAAGAATCATGAGTTCACATCCCTAATTTACACTGTTTTCTAATAACAGAAAGGTGGCGCTGCTTAGACAATTCCGTGAGCATGTGTTGCTAGGTTACACAATGACCAATGCCTCCACTAAGCTAAAACATTAGCGGCTGTGCTGAAGTTTTCGATGTACTTTTGGCGTATGTTCAGAGGCCAATAGTAGTACCCGATGCTTAACTTAAGCATGCGTGTAAAAGAAACAAGTATATTTTAATTTGCACAATCGACTTCGTTTACGGACATTAAAAAAAAAAAAAATAATAATAATAAATCCGTATTTCTTTCTGTACAAGTCTTATTGTGGGATGTGCCGTTTGCTGACTGATGGGAAAGGATTCTAATTGCTAAACACCGCGATCTGCTTTATATAGAAATAAATCACATTTTAATACTACTATGTTAAAACTTAGGAGATATGCATGTGGTGTGGTGGCGATGGTGTTTCAAATAGTTATTATCATTATTTATGCATTCTTTGTGAAATACGGCAATAGTGCAATGCCTGGGAGACCACTTTTTAACAATCAGCATGATCTTCTGGCTATCACTTATTCAAGTGAGTTATTTCTGATTTTAAGTTATTAAATATTTGTATCTAATTTTATTTTTATAGAACGATATTGTACAGACATCTTTTTATATATGATATGATATCTGTATCATTAAATACTAATAATATCTAATTTTATTAAATTAAGGATTGGAATCAGAGATGTTTCATGCCGAATATAGATTAAAAAACTATAAAAGTATTGCCGAATACTAGCGTGAGCTGAATGCAAATAATCCTAGAACGTAGTACAAACACGGGCAACTCATTGCAAAAGTGGGGAAAGTTCTGATCGCTTTTCTTGGTATTTTCCATAATGTAAAAACACATTTCCTAGGAAATGTATGCTGTTATTAAATGATGGTAGGGAGGTCACTACCCAGACCGGTTTCAGCCTTTTTTGAGGTGGGTGAGAGTAAAGAATAAACCCGTCATCGACCTATTGAAAAATAAAGGGGTCAGAGTGTCCTCGAAGAGAAGTAAAAGAGGGGTAAGGAAGTGACAGAGAGGTCAAGGTGGGGTGCTGGGGGGGGAGGTAGGGGTAGGGAAAAAGAAGAAAAATAGGCCTCGGCTCATTATTCGCATCTTGCTAGTTTAAGGCTATCAAATGATATCTCTTCACCCTCCTCGGAGATCTGCCTCAAGAAATCAAAAAGGAATCAAAAGGACCACGGAGGTAGCCGGTGCCCAGGTGACCCGCCCCTTCAGGGCAGCCCGCCTCGAGTAGACCTGCGCTGCCTGGGTTTTTCCTCCGAACTACCTCCGTGGGAGACCAGGGAACAAAACAGACCTCAGGGGGGGGGAGACGCAGAGACCAAGAAGATGACTCGGAGTGGAGCTGCTGCTACAGATGGAGATCTTAAAGCAGCAGCAGGCAGAACTTGATGGTGTTGTTTCTGACAGTACACAGGATTGGAGGTGAACACCACTTGATCTTAAATGTGGTGTCACCCAAAGCCTCTCTCTCGAGATGTAAAAACCTCCTTAAGGAACCGTAGAACTTGTAAAGGACGATTCTAGAGAGATCCAACAGATTGGGAGGATTAGTCGGATTAGAAAATTTCTTTCTTGCCTTCCAGATGTGGTATTTGAGCTCATTAATTATAAATACCACTAACTTCTGCTTGTTGTTGGCTGGGGGACCGAACTGCAGGAAGATGACTTGCTCCTGCAGTAGGAGGGGGATGCGGAGCTCGACGCTTAACCTCCTCCAGATGTAGATGGAAATAGGACACCGATAGAAAGCGTGCTCCACGGTTTCAATGGCGAGACTTCCAGTCAATGGCCAGAACTCTCCCTTCTGCGTCCCTCTGGATGTTATGGAAGGCTCCGAGGACTGGGGGGGGGGGGCTAGCATAAGTACCCCGACTCCGGCACTGTTTCTGTTGCCGCAGCTCCAAAACGATGTTACTGGGTACTTATGACTTAGTTCCTGCATGTCCTTGTAATGGAAAAAGTGCGTTTCCTGCAGGAACAAAAGCCGGATGTTGAACACTAGCATGAGCTTCCACACCTCCTTGTTTTGATGGTGAGCGGAGCCCTCTGATGTTGAGCAAGGCCACGCAAAAAGTGGGTGGCGGCATTAAGATGTTTTACGTTGTTATACCCGGCCTAGGTCCTTGATTCGCAATTGCTTGACATATTTTATTAAGGCTTCAATTTGTGGTGGGGGGGAGTAGTATATCCCGCACCCTGCAGACCGGCTGCCAGTTCTACATACGAGCTCGAGAGGACCTCGAACTCGTGACGACTGTTCTTAATCTTGAAACTTGCTAATTTATTGTTCACTATTTGATGGTCAAAGCAGTTGAACTGGGAGCCGGTGTGTTTGCTAATTTTAAAGTTAATGCTCTCCTCATGGCGGGAAGGGGTTTCCACCTCCATTTCGGACTCAGATGTTGTTGAGTCCGTGCTTTTTCTGGAGCGGCTTCGGTGTTTTTTCCCCATTTTAGGGGAAGCCTGCTCCTTCCTCTTCTTAGGAGGTTCTTTGGAGGGTGGAAGTTGATGTTTCGCTTCCCCTGTCTTCTGTTCTTCTGCAGGGTGGACGCTGACTACTATAGGGGAAATATTAGATAGCGTCTACAGACGAAGCCTCCTCCGATGTTGTTGAGGGGGGGGGGATAGCTGGTGAAGTGTTATCCTTAGCTTCATCTGTATCCTCGGTTGTTCGTTGTTCCTCCGTCGCTGGTAGTGGTACGGTGGAAACGACCGAGGGGGGGGGGGGACTGTTTCCTCAGCTGATGTTGTTGCTGGGGGGGAAACAGTATCTTCTTCTGTTGATGGTGCAGGACGTTTCGTAATTTTCCCTAGAACTGTTTGAGAGAATGTTTTCTCCCCGATGGTGTTGGGGAGTACCCGAAATTCACCGGCGTCTCGAGCAGGCTGCGGATTAATAGGTTCATTGGCGCCCCTGCCCTCTCTGCAAAAGTGCGCAGAGAGCATGATGTTATGGTGTGTTCTGTGCTTGCGCACTTTCGGCAGGAGTGTGGGCACTGGTTGGAGATGTGCCCGATGCCAACGCGGTTGAAACACTTGGCTCGGGGCAGTCACTACCCAGATGTTCAGTCGAGCCACATCGCAGACACTGTCTTTGTACCCCGGGATAATTAACCATGACACGCGACGTGCCGATGGTAACGAGGTTGGGCACTGGCTGTCGCATGTCTATGGTAAAGGTGACCTCGCCGGAGTACCAGGCGGGGTCCTCCTTAGAGACGCTCTTCTTTATATTACTCACTTTCCCCCACTTACTGAAAGTTTGTACAAGCACGTCTTCTCCGGCTTCTAGATATTCCATAGGGAAGCGGTCGATCTTAATTTGACGTACTTGCGACCCCACCATGGTAGGGGTCACCTGCTTCCCTTGGACGGGGAAACCCTTCAGAAGTCGATCTCTCGAAGCTAAGTTCTTTACCACTATAAGAAATCGTCCGCCTCCATACGGGGTGAAGAAGTAGATGTTAGAAACTCCTATTATCTCCTTAAGGGCTGTAGTTAGTGCTCTGGGATTCTCCATTCCTGGGATCTCCACTCCTAATGTCCGGGTCCTGGGGGGGGGGGGCTACTCTGCTGATCGTTAGTCTCTGAGTTCTAAAAAAAAAAAAGAGAAAAATTAAGAGTCCTAAGACTGTAAGGAAATCCCGTAGTGCGTATAAACGCACTACCAGCAAGTTAGTAGAGTTAGTACTAAGAATACAAAAGGTTAGTACAACAAACTAAATAAGTACAAATAACAAAATATTAGTAAGTAACAAATTCAACAATGAATAAATACAATACTGTCCTGCTGGGGTGAAAGTGAGGGAAACTCATCATTGGCCTACGAAAAAGGTCGGGGTCAGAGTGCCCCAGTAGTAAAGAGAAAGAAGGGAAAGGAAGTGACAGCGAGGCTGTGGTGGGGAAGTGAGGGGGATGGGAAAGGGGAAAAGGGGAGGAGAGGGAATAGGATGGGAAGGGCGGGTGGGGAGGTGGGGAGTAGGAAAAAGGAAATGTAGGCCTCAGCTCATATATCACATCTTGCTAGCTCCACGCTATCAGATGACAACTTTTTCACCCCAGTCAGCTTCCTGTCTCAAAGGTTCAAAAAGACCACGGAGGTAGCCGGTGCCCAGGTGACCCGCCCTTTCAGGGCAGCCCGCCTCGAGTAGGCTTGCGCTGCCTGGGCTTTTCCTCCGAACTACCCCCGTGGGAGACCAGGGAACAGAACAGACCTCAGGGGGGACGCAGAGACCAAGGAAATGACTCAGAGTGGAGCTGCTGCTGCAGATGGAGATAATTAAAGCAGCAGCAGGCAGAACTTGATGGTGTTGTGTCTGACATTACACAGGATTGGAGGTGAACACCACTTGATCTTAAATGTGGTGTCCCCAAAGCCTCTCTCTCGAGATGAAAAAACCCCCTTAAGGAACCGTAGAACTTGTAAAGGCCGATTCTAGAGAGATCCAACAGATTGGGAGGATTAGTCGGATTAGAAAATTTCTTTCTTGCCTTCCAGATGTGGTATTTTAGCTCATTAATTATAAATACCACTAACTTCTGCTTGTTGTTGGCTGGGGGAGCGAACTGCAGGAAGATGACTTGCTCCTGCAGTAGGAGGGGGGATGCGGAGCTCGACGCTTAACCTCCTCCAGATGTAGATGGAAATATGACACCGGTAGAAGGCGTGCTCCACGGTGTCCAGGCCCCCGCAGAAGTCACAAAAGGGGTTCCGGGTGTTGTTGAACCGCCAGATGTTGATGTTGACTGGAAGGTGTCCGTACGCAATCCTCCATGCCAGGTCCTTTCTCGACGGGTAGCCTCGATGTTTGGAGAGGTGGCCGAAGAGGATCTCGTTGCTATTGATCCCCAGATCCGGAACATCGGTACGAAGGATGTTAAAAAAGTGTTCGTACCACGTGTAACTGTTCCGGATCCTGGTGATGTTCACACCCTACGAGCGGAGTTGTCGTATAAGCTGGCACAGTCTGTTGTAGTCTTCTGGAACAATGTCCGCCTTGGGACCCTGGTGGACTGGGATCCCAAAAAGGGGAAGCTTGTGACCTAAGAAATACCGCACAGGATAGCTGCAGGGATGTGTAGTCTGCAGTATCCTGTTTAGATGGAACGCGGTATTACTTAGGTATCTGATGTCAAAGGAGGGGAGGCCGAAGCCCCCCCGCTTCTCCGGAAGTTGAAGGATGTTGAGACCAACTTCCTGGCGTAGATTGCCCCAGAAGAACTTCAGAGGCTTCCTGTAGATCTGGATATCCTGATCCTCGCTGATGTTGGTGATGTTCATGACGTGCTGAAGCGCAGGGCATACAATGGTTTTGATGACAGTGGCCCTGGAGGAGAGTGACAGCTGTCCATTTTTCCAGTCCTTGAGTTTCTCGACGGTGTTGTTGTCGAGATGTTCGATGTTGAGCACGGGCTGTTCTTCAAGCGGGACCCCCAGGATGGTGAGGGGGTCGGCAGTAGGGACGAGACCTGCAGGGATGTTGTGCAGGTCCCAGACTCCGTACAACTTGATCTTGGTTTTGTCGGGGTTGGCTGTTAGCCCGACACTTTAAACTTCTTGAGGATGTTGAAGAAGTTAAGTACGGAGTCGTTGTCCCTAAGAGTGCCCACCACGTCATCCGCGTAGGCGATTACCTTGGAATCATCCGTGGTGAGAGGAAGTGGAATTCCTTTAACCGCATGAGAGTTGTTCACAGCCCGCAGGAACGGTTCAAGGACTAGAGCAAAGAGCAGCGGACTGAGGGGACACCCTTGTTTGACCCCTTTCTGGATGGTAATGGGGTCAGATAGGTGTCCGTTGATGAGGAGGCGAGTAGAGCTGTTGTAGCCTCCTCTGATGATGTTGAGGAGTCTACTGCTGACCCCAACTTTCTCCAGGATGTTAAAGAGAAAGGAATGCCGGACGCTGTCGAACGCTCGGTTGAGATCAATTGTCAACAATGCCATAGAGTACTTCTTGATATTAACCAGACGTAGCACTTCTCTGATGAGGATGAGATTGAATTCCATCGATCGACCAGGAACACCATACACTTGTGTGCTTTTGATGATGTATCTCATCCCGATCTTCAGTCTGTTGTTGAGAACACGGGCGAGGATCTTGTAATCCGTGTTCGACAGACTGATGGGACGCCAGTTCTTGATGATGGAAGGGTCCCTGTTGGTCTTCGGGATGAAGACGGTATGGCATTCCAGAAATTCCCGTGGCATGTTTCCGGTGGTAAGGAAAGTGTTGAAGATTGCCACGAGAATGGGGAGGATGTGGTCCCAGGCCTCTCGGTAGAGTTCCCTGCTTAAGCCGTCTGGCCCAGGCGCTGTCATTGTACGGCACTGTTTAAAGGCTGATGTTATTTCGGCCGCTGTAAATGGTGCATGCAACCCTGCTTGGATGTGCGCAGGGAAGGAGTCAATGTTCCAACAAGAGTAATCCTGGGGGCCACTGGTGTCTTGATAGAGTTGACTGTAGTACCCCCAGAAGGCGTTCATGATGTTAGGTATTGTGGTGTGATCACACCCGCCTTCTTTGATGGTAGTAATGGTTTGCTCCTGCTGGAAGTTGACGTAACGCCTGTTGTAAAAAGCGGCCGATTGCCTGTCTTCCGAGCAGAGGTAAAGACGGATCTTAATGTTCTTTTCTTCCACCTGCAAGAAATGTGTTTCTTGCAGGAACAAGAGCCGGATGTTAAAGGCTAGCATAAGCTTCCACACCTCCTCTTATTTTGATGGTGAACGGAGCCCTCGAATGTTGAGAGAGGCAACACAAAAGGGGAGTGGCGGCATTATGATGTTTTTATACCCGGTCTAGATCTTTAATGCGTAACTGTCTTACGTATTGGATTAAGCTGTCGATCTGTAGGGGGGAGGTAGAATATCCCGCTTCCTGCAGACCGGCTTCCAGTTTATCGCACGAGTTCGAGAGAACCTCGAACTCGTGGTGAATGTTCTTGATTTTGAAGCTGACGATCTTGTTTCGGTCTGTCTCGTAGTTATATAGGTTGAACTGGTTAGTTTCTTTATTTTCTGATTTATGCTAGAACGGTAAGAGGAGGTTTCCACCTCCATTTCGGACTCCGATGTTGTGGAGTCAGTACTCCTCCTGGAGCGACTTCGATGTTTTTTTTCAAGTTTAGGGGAAGCCGCTTCCTTTCTTTTTTTAGGGAGTTCTTTAGGAGGCTGAAGATCTTGTGCCTCCTCTTTTTTGGTGTTATCTGCAGGGAGAGGGATGCTAGCTACTGCAGGTGAAGTCTCTGAAGCGTCGACGGACGAAGCTTCCTCTGGTGTTGTTGAGGGAGGGATAGCTGGTAGAGTGCTATCCATAACTTCGTCCGTATTACCCTCGGATGGATGTTGTTCTTCCGGTGTACGTTGTTTTAAAGTGGTGGAAGTGGCCGAGGGGGGGGGGACTGCTTCCTCGGCTGATGTTGTTGCTGGGGAGGAAACAGTTCCTTCTGCTGGTGTTGCTGCAGATTGACGCTTCGGTATTTTACCCAAGATGGTCTGGGTAAACTTCTTCTCCCCGTTGTTGGTAGGTAGATCTGGAAATGCAGCGTCTCGGGTAGGCTGCGAAGAAAGTGCCTCAATGGGCGCCCCTTCCCGCTCTGCAAATGTTCGTAGAGGACAAGATGCTACTGTATGTTCCTTGATAGAGCATTTACGGCAGGGGTGTGGGCACTAGTTAGAGATGTGCTCGACGCCGACACAATTAAAGCACTTGGCTAGGGGGCAATCACTCCCCAGATGATCTATGGAGCCACATCGCAAACACTGCCTCTGTACCCCGGGATAATTCACCATCACGCGCGGCGTGCCGATGTTAACTAAATTTGGGACGGGCTGCCGCATGTCCATCGTGAAGGTAACTTCTCCCGAGTACCAAGCGGGGTCTTCCTTGGAGACGCTCTTCTTGATGTTGCTCACTTTCCCCCGCTTGCTGAATGTCTGGGTGAGCACGTCGCCTCCGGACTCTAAGTATTCCATAGGGAAGCGGTCGATTCTGAGTTGTCGAACCTGCGATCCCACCATGGTTGGGATCGCCTGCTTCCCTTGGACGGGGAAACCCTCTAAAAGTTTGTCTCTCGTGGTCGCATTTTTTACGACGATCAAGAATCGTCCTCCTTCGTAGGTGGTGAAGGAGAAGATGTTATTGACTCCTACAAGCTCCTTAAGTACAGTTGCGAGTATTCTGGGATCCTCCAAACCTGGAATCTCCACTCCTAGTGTCCGAGTCCTGGGGGGGGGGACGGGGATTACTCTGCTCATTATTAGTCTCTGCGTTCTAGAAAAAAAAAAGAGAAAAAAATTAAGAGTCCTAAGACTCTGTAAAGAAATCCCGTAGTGCGTATAAACGCACTACCAGCAAGTTAGTAGAGTTAGTACTAAGAATACAAAAGGTTAGTACAACAAACTAAACAAGTATAAATAACAAAATATTAGTAAGTAACAAATTCAACAATGAATAAATATACAATACTGTCCTGCTGCAATTGAGGTGTAGTATTTAAGTAAAGACCTCTCTAAAAATTAGGACGATCCCTAGACCACTCAATAGTGGCCGAAAGACCGTCCAACTCAGCGTTGTTCCACTCAGTGACAGACTCACTCCGTCACCGAGAAGAACTTCTCAGCGTTGGCTCTACCCAGTGGCAGACTCACCCCACCACCAGCCAGAGCCATAATCTCAGCGGTGGCCCTATTCAGAGACAGGCAAAAATCTATCCCCAAGCAGAGCCTCTCAAGACCAGCCCCCATCAGTGGGAGCCAGGCTAGAGTAGCTAGACCAAATTAATACCAAAGATTCTTAAAGTTCTTAAAAGAACTGGGCGATGAACCGAGTCCTTGACTCTTTATCCCGTCATCTGAATGAAGTAAATCTGTGTGGGTGGAGTGTTATTGAGCTAAAAAGCTCTAGTCATGGCTGGGTAACGGCAATAGCCGAGCCTCAGTTAAAACTTCATTGGCTACAGCATTACCAATTGTTACCCTGGAAGTCCCAAAAAGTTTTTTTTTTTTTTTTTTTTTTTTTTTTTTTTTTTTTAAGGGTATAGCGAAAAGAGCTTATATACTCTGCTATACGAGTTGTCCAAAAAGGTGCACCCATTAAGTTTACTTAAATATAAAGAGACAACAGGCTTCATTTCGGCGATATAAACATTAATTAAATTAAGGGGATATTAGATCCCACATTGTTTTAAAACCGAATAAGAAACTCAAGGATTGGAATCAGAGAGTTTCATGCCGAATATAGTATAAAAAAACTATAAAAGTATCGGCGAATACTAGCGTGAGCTGAATGCAAGTAGTCCTAGAACGTAGTACAAACACGGGAAAGTCGTTGCAAAGGTGGAGAAAGTTCTGATCGCTAATCTTGGTATTTTCCATTATGATTCCAATCCTTGAGTTTCTTATTCGGTTTTAAAACAATGTGGGATCTAATATCCCCTTAATTTAATTAATGTTTATATCGCCGAAATGAAGCCTGTTGGCTCTTTATATTTAAGTAATCTAATTTTATTTTTATAGAACGATATAGTACAGACATCTTTTTATATATTTAAGTAACTTAAGTATAAAGAGCTAATAAGCTTCATTTCGGCAATGAAAACATTACTTAAATTAAGGGGATATTAAATCCCGCATAGTTTTAAAACCGAATAAGAAACTCAAAGATCGGAATCAGAGAGTTTCTTGCCGAATATAGTAAACTATAAAGTATCGGCGACACTAGCGTTAGCAAATACAAGTGATCCTAGTACGTAGTACAATACCAGGCAACTCCCCCTCCACCTTTGCAACGAGTTGCCCGGTATTGTACTACGTACTAGGATCACTTGTATTTGCTAACGCTAGTGTCGCCGATACTTTATAGTTTACTATATTCGGCAAGAAACTCTCTGATTCCGATCTTTGAGTTTCTTATTCGGTTTTAAAACTATGCGGGATTTAATATCCCCTTAATTTAAGTAATATATTTAAGTAATCTAATTTTATTTTTATAGAACGATATAGTACAGACATCTTTTTATATGATATCATTAAATACTAATATCTAATTTTATTTTTATAGAACGATATAGTACTGACATCTTTGATGTTGCCGTAATAATAATAATTTGTGAGTTCAACAAATCTTCATCATCGGCCTGTAGAGTAAGATAGGCTGAGAGTCAGCAGATAGTAGGAGAGGAAATAAAGATAGAGTGCATAGTGGTAGGGTAGGTTAAAGAGGCCTCAGTTGACCTGTTTTAGCTGTTTGCCCCCCAGGGGCGTTTCTAAAACGGTCGTTGATTTTTCACTTTACAAAAAAGGAAAAATCCTAAAAAGGAAACATGTAACAAAACAAAAACAAAAAAGTACACAGAAAAGCAAAAATTGAAAGTTAAACTTAGAGGTGGAGGAAGGATCTGGCCCGAGTGATGCAGCTCACAAGGAACTGCACCGCCTCGCTGGAAGCCTTCGCCGCTCGAGTTCTTAGGTCCTCCCCCACCTGTGATAGCTGAAACCGGTGAAGCTGTGTACAGAAACCCCACAAGGTGGTTACTGTGTCTTTCTTTTGTTGTGGGCAGTTATTATTCTTTTGGCCACCTCACTTCCCTTGGCCATGTCTAGTTTGCAGAGAGCTATGAAGAACGCCGAAGCTGCCTCCTCGTCTAAATCCTGGGCTACCTCTACTTGCTCAGGGGTGATGTTGCTGATGTCATCAACGAAAATGTCTCCCCATTTTGCACTGACGATGTCAGATCCATGTTCTCCTGTGAGGAGGAGTTCAGGTTCTCCTATTTTTTTTATCGCTTCTTTGAATTTTCCCGCCATCCCTGGGATACCTCTGATGAGATGGCTGAGAGTCTCCCCTGCTTTCACGTGAGGGACTTCTGGGTGGGCGGTCTCAGATACTTTTGCTGTTTTGGGCGTTACCAACTCTTCTTCCTGTGGGCTTAATGGCCGTTTGGAGGTGTTGGTGTTCACCTCCATCTTTCCTTCTTCCCTATCTATATCATCTGTATTGGTATCTATATTGGTATTGATGGTTTCAATAGCGACTGTTTCTTCTTGTTGGATTTTACTGCTTGTGGAAGTTTTTTTCCCCTTTCGGTTTTTCTTAGACGTGGAGGTATGGATTTCTGTTATATCAGGAGCAGCCTCAAAAGGAGGAGAAGCTTCCTGTGGTGTGTCATTTCCATTGCTTGGTGGAGTTGCTGGCGTGATTACACCACCCATCCTCTCAGCAAGGGTTCTGGATTGGCATGTGTCCACTTTGTGGTCAATTACCCCACATTTCAGGCAAGCTGACTCACAGTTTTCTTGGTTGTGGCCTGCTTTGAGGCAGTTTTTACATTTCACTCTAGGACAGTCCGCCCCAAGGTGAGTGAAAGCCCCACATCTAAAACATTGTTTTTTTACGCCAGGGTAATTTATCATTACTCTGGCGGATCCAATAATAATGAAGTTGGGAACGGGCGTTTTCATCTCGAGGGAGATGTGGACTTCACCCGACTTCCATTTGGGGTTTTCTGCGTCATTTAGGACTTCCACCTTGTGTATAACGCCCCATTTCCCGAATATTTCGTGGATGATCGTTACATCCGTTTCAATATATTCTAAAGGGAATCTAGGGATTCTAAGTAGTTTGGTAATGCTCCATACCAAAAATGGAACTATTGTTTTTCCATTACATTCGAATCCTGCAAGTAGTTTGTCTCTTGTTTGCTCACTCCTTACTACTACTTGGAAGCGGCCACCACCAAAGGGAGTAAACCCCAAAATCTGCTCAACGCCGACGCTTTCGATGAGGGCTTTGGCCAAACATCGAGGTCGTAGATCAGCTTCCACTTCGATTCCAAGGGTTCGCGTACGCGGCAAAGCCATGCTGGTGAGGGGGGGCCTAAGCTATTCCCACCACCGAGTGTGTTGTTCTTGCCCCAGTCTGGGGTTTATTCTGTATCTGCTGCTGTAGTTTATGATCAAGTGCCTCTATGAGACGCTTTGCCGATGTAGTTTATGATCAAGTGCCTCTATGAGACGCTTTGCCAATAATAACTGAGCTAACATATACTACAATTTGCGCTTAGCTAAACAATTTGCTAATCACTTATGGGGAAAGTTCACAAAAATGAACTTTAGTACACACATATACTACATACTATACTACATACTACATACTGATCTAAGCCAAAAGGCCGAGAAGCGATTTCTCACAAGAATCAAAATGCGAATATTTTGAATCAATCTACGCTGAGGTTCATAAATAATTTATTTAAAAAGAATATATATTTAAAAAAGGTGTGAGAAGAGCTGTGATATTTTATTAATAAAAAAGAAAATATTTAAAGTTTATTTAAAAAGAAAATCTTCAAAAATTTATTCCAAAAATATTTTATTAAAATCTAGTAATTCGTCTTGAGAAAAATCGTGCTTTATTAAAGAATTATCAAATGATTACTTATCACTAACATATGATTTCGAAATATAATCGTATGGATATCGACAAGAGTGATATAACACAGGCCGATTTCAACATTTATAGTGCGAATCATAATATTTAAATATTTGTAGCCAACTTTTGATTTTTAAATTCAATGTTTTAAGCCTATTTTATTGAAATATTTGTGCAGAATTAATTTAGAATTATATCATAAAATTTGACAACTGAAGAAAACATGACTGTGAGGGGGGGGACGACAACCCACAACTTTTAAAAATGACCGCCTCCTTATGTTAGCGAGAATAATGTAATACTTGTCTTCCTTCTGAAGATTCTCGTTGATTTTTAAGACCTCTGTTGCACTAGAGCACGGGTCGGTCGGGAACCTTTTTGAACCAAAGAACAATTCCACCAAAAAAATTAATTAAAACAAAATTTTGGGAGCCGCAACTTCACCCTTAAAGAATAAATGTCAATCAAGATTAAGTTTGCAGGCGTAGACTTCTGTGGCTAATTGGTTCAAAAGACATATTTCGGTGATTACACCACATTTTTTATTATTCAGTTATACAAAATACTGAAATAATAGTTCCCGACAAGTTTCATAAATCGTAGGATTTACATCTTCAGGGGGTAAATAGTATAACTTAAAGTTTAAACAAGAGAATTAATAAATACAAATCATAACCGTCTTGCTATTCATAAACTCAAATAACAGAATGCAGATACAAAACGTTATTGACGTTGAACAATACTGGACGATGTCACGTGTTCTTGTTCTCGTTCATACAGTCCGAGCTCAGATCGAGGTAGATTTTTTTATTAGAGCTGACTACACTTGATGGAGAATTAAACCTTGATTTTTATTGCATTGGGTTGGGTTTTTAGCATATTAGCAGCTTCTTTAAATTTTCTTATATAACTGTTCTTTTCTATGTATGATATCGTCGTTTTTTGCCAGAGTACATCATGTCCATTGGAAGTGGTATGGAAAGCAAGACCCGTTTTTTGTTCTCTTTTGTATTGTACGTCTTTTTGGTATTCAGCCATGCGCATTTCTCAAGATCTTCCTGTCTGTCCTACATAGCAAATGTAGATCCCGCAAGAGCAATGGATTTTGTAGACGCCTGGTTTTTTACGAGAATAATGAGGTGGTTTTGGTGGATGGTAGGAATCATGAGATTTTTTCCATAGGAAAGAAGGCTACTTTTATGTTGTGTTTGTACGTTAATTTGGCTAGCTGTAACATTTTTGATATAAGGAAGCGAGATTGCGTTTTTGTAATCCTGTTTTATTGTGTTGTTAGCTGGAGGCATTTTAAGGATTCTCTTGATGGTGTTTGTTTCATATCCATTCTGTTGGAGGATTTGTGTTAAGTATTTTAGTTCTTCATTACATCTTTCTTGTGTGCTGGAGATATTGTGTGCTCTGTCTCAAAGAGTTTTAATTAAGCTTATTTTTTGTGAAGGATGGTGGTGTGAGGTTGCACAGTTGCGTTGCCTTTATCCGTTTTTATTATGACAATATTTTTGTCATCCTTTAACTTTTTAAGGCAAGCGTATTCATTGTAAGGTAAAATGTTAAAGGATGACAAAAATATTGTCATAATAAAAGCGGATAAAGGCAACGCAACTGTCTTTTTAAATGCTACAGAATATGAAAACAAAATGAATAGTCTCCTGAAAGATACAAACACCTACAAACCCTTAGACAGAGACCCGACTTGGCATACACACAAAAAAACAAATGATCTAATAAAAAAAAGTGCCTCTCTGGACGGAAGAACTTAAAAAATACTTACAATCAAAACATCCTTTGATACCAAGAATATATGGTGTTCCAAAGATCCATAAGATAGATATACCTTTAAGACCAATAGTAGATGGAAGAGCTTCACCAACTTCCAACTTGGAGAAATACCTCACCAACATGATCTCACAACATATAGGAAAAACATCTTCCTTCATAAAAAATAGTAAATATTTCATAGAAAAAGTGAAATATATATATATTGGTCAAACAGACATCTTAGCATGTCTAGACATTATCAGCTTGTTTACAAACGTCCCGAGACAAGAAATTTTGAATCTCCTAGAAGACCTCTTCCCTCCGAACATCTTAAATCTTTTTAAACATTGTATAAACAATACTTGTTTCACCTATCAAGACAGAATCTGGGAATAAAAAGGACTGGCCATAGGTTCATCATTATCACCGGTATTAGCAAACCTATTTATGGAAAAATTTGAAAACAATGCTCTTAAGAATTATCATAAAAAACTAAAAATATGGCTACGCTATGTGGACGATATTTTCATCATATTAAACATTTCATAGAAATATGGAACAACAGATGAACTTATCAATTTCAAAGATTATCTCAACAATTTTGCACAACACAATAACATTCACTTCAGAACAAGAAGAAAATAAAAAACTTCATTTTCTGGATATTCTATTAGAAGTTAATGAAGAAAGTAAACTCTCCTTCTCAGTATATAGGAAGCCAACAAACACTAGAAGATTTCTAAATGCAACCTCACACCACCATCCTTCACAAAAATAAATAAATAAATAAATAAGCTTAATTAAAACTCTTCGAGACAGAGCATACAATATCTCCAGCACACAAGAAAGATGTAATGAAGAACTAAAATACCTAACACAAATCCTCCAACAGAATGGATATGAAACAAAAACCATCAAGAGAATCCTTAAAATGCCTCCAGCTAACAGCACAATAAAACAGGATTACAAAAACGCAATCTCGCTTCCTTATATCAAAAATGTTACAGATAAGCTAGCCAAATTAATGTACAAACACAACATAAAAGTAGCCTTCCTTCCTATGGAAAAAATCCCAAGATTCCTACATCCACCAAAACCACCTCACCATCCTCTTAAAAAACCAGGAGTCTACAAAATCCATTGCTTTTGCGGGATCTACATTTGCTATGTAGGACAGACAGGAAGATCTGGAGAAATACGCATGGCTGAACACCAAAAAGATGTACAATACAAAAGAGAAGAAAAAACGGGTCTTGCTTTCCATACCACTTCCACTGGAGACGATGTACTCTGGCAAAAAACGACGATGTCATACATAGAAAAGAACAGTTATATAAGAAATTTTAAAGAAGCTGCTAATATGCTGAAAAACCCAACCCAATGCAATAAAAATGAAGGTTTAATTCTCCATCAAGTGTGGTCAGCTCTAATAAAAAAATCTACCTCAATCTGAGCTCGGACTGTATGAACGAGAACAAGAACACGTGACATCGTCCAGTATTGTTCAACGTCAATAACGTTTTGTAACTGCATTCTGTTATTTGAGTTTATGAATAGCCAGACGGTTATGATTTGTATTTATTAATTCTCTTGTTTAAACTTTAAGTTATATTATTTACCCCCTGAAGATGTAAATCCTACGATTTACGAAACTTGTCGGGAACTATTATTTCAGTATGCTGTATAACTGAATAATAAAAAATGTGGTGTAATCACCGAAATATATCTTTTGAACATTAAGTTTGATTAAGTTTTTAATCACAAAACATGTTTAAGTAAGAATAATATTGCAAAAAAGTCAGAATTTGTATTGCAAAAAGAATTAGTCCGAACAAAAATACAATATTATGTATTTTAATAGATATTTGATTGTTTTAATTTAAAATTCACTAATGAGACTTTTGATTTTCCATCTTCTCAGCCAATTTACTTAAATCTGGATTGTATGTCACGCATTTTAATAGTAATTCGGCTTTCAAACTTTCATCAGTCAATTTGTTCATGCACTTTTTTTAATGTAATTCATTGAAGAGAAAAATTGTTCGCAATTGTACGTTGAATCGAAAAGAGTCAAAACTCCAAAAGCAACTGGCCTGGCATTTGAAGAATTAGTTGGGAAAGAATTCCAACAATTAAATATAATTTCCTGTGTGTTTCTTCCATAGTTTCCTCATTTTCTTCAATTTGTGCTATCATTTCCTGAAGTTTTTGTACCCAGATGCTTTTATTCTGAATTTCCAGAAGCTCCATTTGTAGTTCTGCAATTGAAATGTAGCGTATTTGTCAGTTATTCATGTGACGTATGTATCTAGCGCTAGATACATGCATAGTATCTAGCGCTACGAACAGGCCGTATCAAAAAAACATATTTAGTTGTTTGTATTAATTATGTATCTTTTAATTCAATATAAAAGAGCCGCACTTTATTCAGCCAAGAGCCGCAGGTTGCCGACCTCTGAATTGGAGTATCTTTCTTATTGCAGAAATGTTATTTGGCTTTCTTTAACCGAACCAGAAATTTGGTGTGATACAAAATCTCCAACAGTTAATAACGCACTGTTAAATCAATCTGGATTTTAAAAATTCTAAAAAAAATCTGGCGATAGTAGCTTAATGAGCATTTTATTGTTTGGTTTTAGTTAATTATGAAGACTTGGCGAAATTAATTTTCAAGGTTATTTAGAACCATGACAATGATTATTCAATAAAACGCCTTTCTGTGATATATTTTATGATGTGATAATAGCGATGTTTCCTTACGGCACGTGATGTAACAAGTAGAAGGGGAGGATGGGTCCATTCATTGATTTAATCATGAGTTAGAACTTGCTCTGAACACTTTTCTGCTGCACTTGTAGTACTTGAAATATTCCCAGTAAAAGAACAACAAGAATGCATCTGATTTTCTTTAAGTAAATACAGCCGAAACTTGTGAAAATTTAAAAACAGCTTACGGAGAAACTTCCCCGAAAACTTATCGACTTCTGTAAGTGCAGACTGAACTACGCTGTTCGCAGCAGAAGATTAGTACTCAACCGAAGCTTACTCATGCTCATAAAAACCTCTCACTAACAGTCTTCTGTTAGTGAGAGGTTTTTATGTATCCCTTGTCCTTTGTCAGAGGCTTACTTTCTATACTGTGAATCCATGTAATGAGAAAGGGGTGGATTTAAAAAAATTATTTTATGAAAGATATTCAAGTGAGGGTGAGTTATCCAGTTTCATGACTGTAGCAAGGTTTCCCTCTCGGAAACGTAAGTTTTTCAGGGCATTTCAGGCAGAGAACAAACGGATTTAACAGGTATAATATTGGCCTCCATAATCTTAGTTGCTTTTGCAATAATTCTTCGTAAGAGACATCGTTTCTTTAGCTATAAACCAGAAATTGGTAGCCTTTTTTCTACAAAGTGGACCATAAATTACGAAGGAGTTTAAAATGTGAATAACTATTTTGATTATTAATTTCTTTCATTTTATTTTTTCTAGGTATCCTAGGGAATATTTGGAACATTAATCATGAAAAAGAAACAATCTCTGTCTCCTGCAAGTTGTTTCACGATTCCATATTATTTGATCCTTTTCAGTTGAAAATAAGATCAGGATTATTAAACTTTGTAATATCCCGTAAAAACTGTATCGTGATGGTGGTTTTTCCCATTCAGTCTTTTCCGACCGTACGTGACTTTGTAGGCATTGCAAACAAAGTGTTCTTGGTGAGATTTTTTACAGGGCAGTTCACCATTGCTTTCCCCAATCCTCCAGTTTTATCCGGGCTAAGGACAGGCATATGTCTGGGACTTATTTATGCCTGTAATGCATGTGTTTACAGGGACTGTTTGCCTGTTCTGGGGGACGAAAAACTCGAGTCCGGGTGAAAAAAACCCTGCCTCCGTATGAAACCGGTTAACTTACCTTTAGTCGAAAGAGACCAAATAAAGGTTCCTCACGTCGCTGACGGGAATCGAACCCAGGTCTTTCCGACCAATGGTTTTTTTCCCATACTGACTGAGCTACGGAGGCTCTAAAATCCGTATACATTTATGCAGTCCCAGCTTAATTTTACATTAGGAAAGTTCGCAGCCACCCTTAAAATAGTTTGGGATAGAACAATTCTGAGGTGAGAAATTGTTATGAGCAAAATTTTTTAAATTTTGCTCATGTTTGTTAAATACGTGCACGAGCTGTTCCCTAATTGTTTCTTCTCCTTTAGTTCTAATTTCTATCTCATCGTTGTCATACACTTGTCAGCAAATATTTTTTCTTCTATAAAATGAAGCAAAATTAAAACCTAGAAACAGGATATCGGAAGATCATCTTCATTATTTATGGCAAGTTATCGATCTATATTCGGCACTGATGTGCTATAAGTTTTGTGACCTTACGTTTGTGGGTGGTGTGTGTATATGAACTTCGACACCTACTTAATACAGCCCAAAATCCCATCAATACCTGTTCTCATTGCGACACCATAAATGTCACCGCGGTATTTATATCAACCTAAAGTTTTTTTTATTAAATAATTAGTTTGACTAATTGAATGTTATTTTGATAATTGTGTACATTTTATTGCCTGACTTCTACGGATACGGTCCACCCCCCTTCCTAATTTTGGTTAAGGCTGACATTGCCTGTGATTACTTTTCTATTGAAATTTGAGTTCACATGGCTGAAAGGTTGGATACTATTATTATAATGAGGAAAGATTTCTGGAAAACATTCTGATAATAATCAATTACTACAAGATGCGTTTTCGTTCAGTTTTGTAAGAAGTCATCTAATATTGGAATACTAGAAATACTGTAGATAATTTAGGTAGCAGATTCCAATGCTTCTTATTGGACAACCACCCTGCTTACTAGAGGCGTAAAGTGGCTTGCAAAACCTCATACTTGAAAAACCTCAAATTAATAACTTAATTCAAGAAGGCCATACGAAATTGAGCAATATTCAAAAAATATTGAAATATTTCCTTTGTATTTATTTTGCGAAGGATTTACTTTTCTATAAATATTAGTGTTAGAAAATAAACATCGATCTAAACAAGTCTGTGATACCCGAGTCTTTCCACAATACTTCCAGTAAATAAAATAAAAGAAGGGGAAAATACTCTTGATAAATAACACTAATCGAAATGGAAATTAAAGTCTATTTTAAGTATATATACTGTCATCGCTAACATTCTACGGAAAGTTTTCAAGAGTTAATTTTTATATGAAAATGCAATATCACGGCCTTTCTTAAAAATACGCTTTCCATACTAAAATGGATATCTTTCAATTTATTGTGTTTTTATTGGCATTCCTTTGATAAATGAAGTAGTCATCGAATTCCTTCTGTTCTACGCTCTGTAATTGTACTCGTCGAACAGGGAACCTGCTGATTCGGTGTATCCCGTTAACGGAACCAAGAGTTATGAAAGTTCTGCTTGTGGCAGTCCGAATTCCTCGTTATGTAAACATTATGCACGCCTGGTTTCCTATTACCGGATAGAAGTTCATACAGTTTCGATACATTTCAAGGAGACTAGTGTGAAAACGTTCTATTCTCAGTTGTTAATCTATTCAGATTAAACAGTTGTCGTTTCACGATATTTAAAGCTATTTAAATATTGTAAAAAGTTATTTAATTTAAATATTTATAATCCTGAATTCTCTAATTTCCAATAACGTGTGCGCCACCTAGAACAAATAATAATAATAATAATAATAATAATAATAATAATAATAATAATAACGTTCCATTGATACGAACTTTAATTTGTCTCAAAATAAATTTTTCTTAAATTATTATATTTATAATAGTAGGCTTAAACTGTTTGAAATATGCAAAAAATGTGAAAATCCAAAATTTAATTTTAATATAAGCACACCATTTTTTACATTATATGTCATCATCATTAATAAGTAATTGTCCAGGACCTGAATCCAATATCCTTGGAGGGTAATGGATGGCAATGCTGTAGCTAATGAAGTTCTAACTGAGGCTCGGCTATTGCTGTTACTCTCCTGCCATGATCAGAGCTTTAATTGCTTAATAACACCTTATCCATACACTGTCCTCTACAGATAACGGGGAAGATGAAAAGCATTCTTGCTTCGCCCTTTTAAGCCAGTCCTTATAAGGACTATAAGGAAGGCCGGGATAAGAATAGTCCCAATGTAGCCCATGCATGTCGTACGAGGCGACTTAAATGGGTACCCAGGGTGGGTAATTGATGGCAATGCTGTAGCCAATGAAGTTCTAACTGAGGCTCGGCTATTGCTGTTACCCTCCTGCCATGATCAGGGAATATGAAAAGCATTCTTGCTTCGCCCATCTAGCCAGTCCTTAGGACTTTAAGGACTTACTGGCACATAATGGATAGAGACATTGATAGAAGAGAAAAGATGAGTGGGGGAGGGAAACAGTTTTCCTTGGTTTCCCAATTGTAGCAGTATTGGGTTGTGATCAGATGAAAGATCAAGTGTCATTAAGCTGTACTGGAGTCTCACATTCTGCAGTATATGACTATGTCAGCCCTGCCATACGTATTAGATGGGTAGGTTCAGTGACACCTGCCACAACCCATTGTTGGATCCTGTGTAGTTAGCAAGTATGCGTCCGTTTTTTTTTTTTTTTTGGTAGTGCGACTGTTCCAGACGGGATTCTTAGCGTTTAGGTGACCAGCAATGATCATAGGCTCTCTGGTGCCCAAGATGGCGTCCATATCCGAGGACAGTAACGACTTTAGTGGAGGATTGTATGCTGCAAAGATTTTTAATCTACCAGCCGAACTCGTGAGAATCTCTATACCAGTAATCTCTAGATTATTAGTAGTTGGGATATTTACAGAGTGATGACTGATGTAATTTTTGATTAGAATGGCAGTGCCGCCGCTTCTGTGGGTCAGCCTGTCAGTTCTGTACAGCTGATAATCCTGATTTTGGAGTTGTCCGATGGTCTCAGATGCGTTTCATTTACCAAAACTACATCCGGTTGATGTCTTTGGGTGAACTCTTGGAGCTCCAAGATCTTATTTCTGAGGCCGTTCAAATTACTCATCTACAAACTGATGGTTCGTCCTATACTCACTTATGCTTCTCCAGCTTGGAGCCATACCGCTGATACTAATATTCTCAAGTTACAACGTGTGCAAAATAAATCTACGAATGATCTTAAACGCACCATGGTTCGTAAGAAATGTGTAACTCTACCGGGACACTGATGTCCCCCTATATTTTCACTTTCCTGCAGACTATAGCAACAAAGTTCTTTTTAAAAGCATCTGTACACCCCAACAAATTGGTTCAACTAGCTGCAAACTACGACGCAACAGATTACTTCAAACATAAAAGACCAAAAGCCATCTTAAAATCTTAAACTCCAACCTCGATATTTTGATTGCTCGCCCGCTCAGGGAAAGCAATTGACTCACAAATCTTTTTACACTCACCGTTTCCCTATAAGTTAGCTGGGAGTATGAAAAGCATTTTGCTCCATCCTTTATGCCAGAAATGTTAATCATTACTGGCACATAAGGCTGCAATGCTGGTTTTCCATCTGCCCCTCTCAGCTGCTCTTGCTTCTGCCCAATTCGCCTATCTTGCCTCCTTCATTTCGGATTCCATCATTCTTCTCCAAGGTTAATTTTGGACGACCTCTAGAGCATCTTCCTTCTGGAGCCCAACTCAGTGCTACTTGGGAAATTCTGTTTATCCCCATGCGAAGAACATGTCCGATCGACTTCCATCTTTTTAGGCGAATCTCTTCATCTATTGACTTGGAGAAAGTTTCTTTAAAAGTTCCTCGTCAGTAATTGTATTTGGCCAGAAGATTTTTAAAATTCTTCTTAACCACTTGTTTTGGAAAATGTCCAATTTATTACTTTGTGCTTGGTAAGTTTCCAAGATTCAGAGCTATATAGCAGTATTGCTCGCACAATAGATTTATATAATTTTCACTTTAACTGTAATATTTGATGATTTCCATAATTTGTTTAATGACATGAAACAATTTTGTGCTTGAGCAATTCTTTGTAAAATGTCTTCGTCAGTGCTGCCTTCTTTATTTATTACGATCCAAGGTATATAAAAGTATCATCTTCAATTGTTTCGTTTTTTAACTTAATTTCTTTATTTGATTTTTCATTTATTCGCATGACTTTGGTTTTCTTCTTGTTTATATGTAGACCCACAGTTTCTGCGCAGCAAAGTCAACAGTAATTACTGCTTCTTTCCATTGTTCAGGAATTTTTTGTATGTATTCCTGAAGTTTTTCCAATATTCTTCTACTTTGTTGTTTCTACTGTTACATCTTGATTTTGCGCTCTTTCTGATATATTGAATCTGTTCTTTATCTCCAAAGCAAACTTTTCTCGTGTTTCTTTAATTTTTAATTTTTCAATATCAAATGCAGTTCTTGACTTCTTTTCTTTCTTAACACTTTCATTGCCAAGCTGAAAATTGGAATTTCGTGTGGTGGCCAAATTTTTTAAATTTTTTTATTTAGTTGGCGATGTCCACGCGATAACGCGTGATCGGCCGTTTGGTGAGGGCTCGCATCGCGTGATCGCGCGATATCGTTCATTGCCAAGCTGAAAATTGGAATTTCGTGTGGTGGCCAACTTTTTTTTATTTTTTTATTTAGTTAACGACGTCCACGCGATAACGCGTGATCGGCCGTTTGGTGAGAGCTCGCATCGCGCGATATCGCGTGTTTGGCAATGAACATGTTAATACACTTTGAAGTTTTAATTTCAACTTTGTCATAACAAGAAGTGGTCAGAACCATCATCATCAGAACTATCATTTGACTCTCACATCAAGCATGGATCTTACGAATTTACTATTGATAGTAACATGATCAATTTGTTTTTTTATATTGCCGTCCGGTGCGATCCAAGTCAATTTATGTATTTCTTTATGCTTGAATTTACTTCCTCCAATGACAAAGTTGTTCATTTCACAAACGGATACAAACATCGTGCCATTTTCATTTCGGTCTCCACAAGCCTCGAAACCTAAGGATTTTCTTCTACCCATGACCTTTAACCCACTTTTTCATCAAGATCGCTAATGAGTATTATCATATCGTGTTTTGGAATAGAATTGATTACCTTTTGGAGTTGTTCATAAAAGCATTCTTTTATTTCTTCATCGGCATCATTAATAGGTGCGTAAACTTGCACAACAGAAAGTTTGATAAATTTGGAATAGAACCTGGCTTTTATAATTTTCTCGTTTACTGGTTCCCATTCCATCAGGCTTTTGGATTCAATCAGTGGCGGCCGGCGAAATTTTAAGTGGGGGCCTACAAAATAAAAAAATAAATAATAATTTTTTTTTTTTTTTTTTTTTTTGTATAGGTAGTACCCTCACTTAAAATTTCACCGGCTGCCACGGGGTTTGAAAAAATTTGTGGCTTCATAACTGGCTCTTTCAACAATAAAGGTTCCGAAAGGCTTTCAACTTGATGTGTCATATATACGTTATCCACATCAGACCAGGCTAGATAACCGTCTTCTGGGGTCTCGCTAGTCACGTCTGTTGCCAGGAGCATTTTTTCATCCACATTTGCAGTTTCCGTAATCAGATAATTTTTACAGGGTTGATTAGCCCTTCGCCCAACAACCGAAGGGACCCGGCTATACCCCCGGGAACTGGGTCTCCATTTATCGCCTGTTACGATACGCAGGAGTGCGGTTGGGCTATTCTACTACCTGCCCCAACACGGGGATTACATTATGTGTAGATAATAGTAAATTCATTCAAGTCAAGTCCTTCGAAAATCATAAATCTTATTCATTGATTTTGTACATTTCTGTTTTGAAATTAGGATTATGTACATAGAGGCTTTCAGTAAACGTAATTAAAAAAAAAAGTACTTGACTGTTGCAGTCGTAAATATTTTCATTCTGTTGAGTCACCGACGCGTCACACAGCTAACTCAAGTTATGATGCTATTTCTATTATAGAACTAGCCCAGTTACGAGTTGTGGGACTGGAGGCTTAAGCGTCTGAACACACTTAACATTTTCCATATGGATATGTTTGAATGTTTGTCATTATATCAGTGGAGATCATATCGCAAACATTTAGTGGAATTTACTACTTACTTTCTTCACTCGCCCGAATTTTCAGTTCTTGTGTTCAAGAAGTTGGTGATTAGAACTTGACGATGAGGAGGGGGTGGGGGGGGTAAGTTGAGAGCTGAAAATCTGTTTTTCTTTTAGCTGTACGTGTAAATACTAAAAGGTTGAAAGGGGGAGGAGTGTAGGAAATGTCTCGGAATTAACTATTTTCTTGTTTTTCAGTTACCATGATTTTAAATTTTGCTGTTTTAAAACTGTGGTTAAAATTAGGTCAAGAAATTTTGATTATAAAATTAATTGTATTTTAGTTTAGAATGCGTTCTAACAACTAGGTTTAAATTACATGGTGTAAACTTAAATAGGTTTCTTCAGTCTTAGATAACCATAACTACTGTTAATATTAAGAGAAAAATCGAATTTCTGATAATTAACATGCGTTGGCAACTTTTAGCTACTTGTTTGAATCAACAGCATTACGTATTTTTCTCATTATATGCTATGACATAATTTTCAGCAATAACAGTCAAATTGCTATTTGAAGTTTTTTTTTTTTTCCTACGTAGCAGAACTGTTAGAATCTATAGCGATTAGGACCTAAGACAAAATCAGATTTCGTTTAAAGGTTGGGTGAGGGAATTTGCAATAACCCTTGGGACTCTTCCGTTTTGGAAATAATCGTAAAAATAAAGATCTGGCGAACATGGAAGGTTATGCATTGATGAATGGGCACTTCAAAACTTAATAACATATATCCCAACGCCTTTTATTTCTCAAAGGGAATAGACGGAGCTTCTTTAGCCCTAACTTGGAGATAGTTGAGCAGCCAATCATCATCCTTCAGGTCTTCACTGATATGAGCCCTTAAAAGCTGAAAATTATTATTATTTACAGTTGTAATAAAAATATTAAGACGTATCATTTTGTATACAGTACATTTTTTAAAAACAATTTTTTAAAATTGTTTTTAAAAAATTTAGTTTAAAATATTAATGTTTAGCACTTTCATTTCGTTATGATCATGTTCCAATTCTTAACCCTACTTTCGGTTGAATATTACTCTTTAGCAACAGAATAAACAAATTCTTTAATTTTTAATGCTAGGATTAAATTAGTATATGATCAAAGATAAATTCTCCTGGGATTTTTTCGGCGTTTCAGAAAGGTTAAAAATTTTCTTAATAAAACAATTTTAATTTACTATTGAGATGCGAAGTTTATCATTATTAGTTAGTAAGAAATGTAGCTTGCGGATTCTATAGCATTATCCCAACCAATTTTAATAAAGATCTCTAATGCTAAATTTCATCGAAATATGACAATCCATAGGGAAGTTAAACATGATTTTAGTACTGCTGGATAATAGATGCTTACCAGATGATACACAATGACTACAACCACTTGATTATTTTCCTGAAACTTGGTGAGAGAGGTTAACTTCTAACAGCGTGATAGATACTAATATATACCAGGCAACTCTTTTCCTGTTTCTTATATAAAATAAATGCAAACTTTCATCGCCACAGATCACATCTTTAAAACAGTACAATAACGAAACAAGTTCTCTATTCTGTGAAGACAGATGTGTTACTTCCCCCCCTTCCAAAAAATTAATGTTTTTAATAGTAGTTTGAGTTGCATTTGTACATATATAAGGGCAAAGATAGCTCAATATGTTTTATTCTATTTTATTTGAGTCCCTTCATTTTGTTCGTAGCGGAAATAATGAATACAAGAAATAAATGATCGTTAAGACAATTAGAACGTAATTCGCAAATTATACAGCTATTAATCATTTCGTTATTATATGATATATTGCTCGGTAAGTGAGATGAAACAGTGAGATACCAGCGTCACATTTCCACAAGGATAGATACGGTATGGAATGCCTGTGATGACATAACACAGTAGTCGTATAAATGACAGACCAGATAAAGAAATATAGTTCCGGAAGTATTTCAGTTCTACCATGTCAGAGACCTTGGAGAATTATACAGCCTTTTATTATTAATTGGCAATTGCAGGCACCAGGAGTGAGATAAATAATATATACATAACTACAAATCTTGTTTCATCATTATATGTTTGATCTAAATACCAAAATTAATTGCTTTTTTCCCTTATATTGTTGTGCAATATTATATAAACTGTAATTTAATATCTAAATTAACGTCTTACATTTTTAATTAAAGATTTCGGCTGTCTACAGTGATACAGATCTTAAATCCTCTGTCAACTGCATTATGTATTCAACTACGAGGGTGGGCTGAAACGTTCTCCTCCCAACAATGAAAAAACGAATTTACAATTTCAAAATTATATTTATTTTTCAACATAATCTCCCTTAAGACTAATACATTTATTCCAGCGATGCTCCACGCCATTATGCCGTCCCTGTAGAGGTGCTCAGTAAGATTTGCAAAATACCCCTCTACAGCTGCAATCACCCCCTAATTCCAAGAAAAATGCTGACCAGCGAGGAAACGTTTTGTTTTGGAAAGAGATAGAAGTCAGAGGGAGCCAAATCTGGGGAATGGGGTGGATGTTCCAACAAATCATAATCTAGATCCCTTAATTTTCCCATTGCCAAAACACTTTTGTGGGCAGGTGCATTGTTCTGATGAAAGATGATTTTTTCTTCCGCAAACCGGGTCTTTTCACACGAATGTTTTCGTATAGTCTGGTTAATAGATCAGAATGATATTCCCCGGTTATTTTTACCCTTTTCAAGATAATAAACAAAATGCCTTGACAAACTGTCCACTGTTTTGACTACTGGTTGGATTGTGGTGTGTAATGGTGAATCCAAGTCTCATCCATAGTAATAAATCGACGCATAAAATCAGCTATATTCTTGTTAAAACGCTCCAATCACTGTTCAGAGATTTTCATGCGAGTGCGTTGTTGATCTGCGCGGCACCCATTTTGCGCAAAACGTTTTCATTTGCAATTCTTCTTGTAAAATATATTCGACAAGTTCTACAAAACCCGGTTAACTGTAACAGAACGGACGATGTGATTTTAAATAGATTTTGGCGCACTGCTCTGTGCTCATGAGCATTAACAACAGAAATCACCACGAAGAGCGCCACTGTCGCCTTCCATGCACTTCACTGCCTTTGTTATCCAGGTCATTTTAGTTTGAGTCTTTACTGAGTGTGTGGTGTTATGCTGCCTCTGATAATGCTTGCTTAAGCTAGCGAAGCGTCGGCTGTGATAATTAATTTTAGCCAGTAAATTATTTGTTTTCATTACACTGTCTACCTAGTTTTCTGTTCCAGAGCTACGGAAATTTAAACATGGAAAAGAATGTTGTGCATTTAATTATTTTTATATTGTAGACAAGTGTTTTTTATCCTGGCTTGTAACAGCATCTATCGAGTATTTAAAGCAAAAATTGAAACTTGCTCATTGCACACTCTCATAACCAAGATTATAGGTTTGCAGTAGCTAGTTGTTTAGGATGTGTACAAGTGATTGCACAACCTTCTGTAAAACCATCTCTAAGTGGGATATATCCAATTTAAGATTTATATTTTTAATATTCAACGTGTAACATGGTCACAATCTCGACCATGTTACACGTTGTGATATTTCCCAATATCTCAACGTGTAACAAGTTTGTGCTGCTTAACTGGCTGAAAGCCAGTTAAGCAGCAGTTTTTTTAGATAGACTCGCTTTTTTGTGTGAAACAATCGGTGCAATGCTGAGATGGTTTTGATGTCGAAACGTTTTAACGAAGGGACAACTTCCGTCGGACTATGTTACTAAGCAACACCAGATTACGAACCAGTTTTAATAAAGTGAGATCTTACTTCCTGTAAACAGTTAATATAATTTTATGTTTACAACAATATAAAATTTATTAATTATTCTAAAAATGCTTGTATTATATAAAAATTGTGCACTAAAAAGTGAAGATGAATTCTGATTTTTTTTTTTGGAAAACAAGTCAAATGTTTAATATCTTAGTTTAGGAAGACTTAACATTGAGAATTATTCATTTTGCCTGCATATTTTCCTCCTTGTGAAGGAATATGTAAACATTATCAAGCTACTACTGCTTGAGGACAGCTCGCTTATTTCCAGTTCTTACAATTCATCCCACTAGGGGATATTTTTAATGCATCAGAAATATTTGAAATTTGGAGCTACACTCTCCATCAGTCCTGATGTGCCTTTTCGAGTGAAATATTTATAAGACAGAGAGGTGTTTTCCGCGTTTGCTTTAGGCAGTTTTCTGAGGATCTTCGATTCGATCTTCAAATTACTATGAAGATCGAATAATGCAGCAAAAGAACATTTTTGAAGCAAATGTTTTAACAAATTTCTTCGTGGGGGTAGCTATGACAGCTCCTGTCATTAAAATTCAGATATCCAACAAGATCTCATACAACTGAGAGATTAAAAAAAAAATAGACATTTTTTCCCTCACCGTCTGTACTTTTGAAGAAAATTGAAGTGTTGATCTGTAAGAAAGCTTTATTTTTTCTTATAGATCAAAACTTAGTCAATATACGAGGACTGTTCGATAAGTCCGTGCAAAGTCTAAGAGATGGCGCCACCAGTACGTATCGAAGTTATATTTAGTTGCTGGGAATTGTTGGAGGATCACACACACACACACACACACACACACTAAGTTTCAGTCAGATAGATCTATTACTCTGTGTTTGGATCGATCAAGTATCGTGATTTGTGAAAACTGGATGAGAAAGAATTTCGTGTAGTGATTAAACATTACTTTTTGAAAGGCAAAAGGGCTCAAGAAACCAAAGCTAGGCTTGTAAATATTATGGTGAGTCTGCACCTTCTATTAGAACGCTTTATAAGTGGTTTAGTAACTTTCGAAGTGGCCATATGAGCACAAGTGACGATGAACGTTCTGGACGCCCTGTTGAGGTCACTACTCCAGAAATTATTGAAAAAATCCATGATATGGTGATGGATGATAGAACAGTGAAGGTGCGTGAAATTGCTAAGGCTGTGGGCATCTCAAATAACCGCGTACATAATATTTTACACGAAAATTTACATATGAGAACTATGGATGCTCACACTGGATCAAAAGTGTCAACGTGTGAACTGTTGCAAAATTGTTCGATTTATGCTACGAAGTTCTTTCCCTACTCTCCAGATTTGGCTTCCTCGGACTACTATCTGTTTCCAAACATGAAAACATGACTGGCAGGAAAGAGATTTTCATCACACGATGAGGTGATTGCCGAAAAAAAATGCATATTTTGAAGAGTTAGATCATACTATATGGACGGGATCAAAAAACTCTAGCATCGTTGAACTAAGTGTATAGAACTCAAAGGAGACTATGTTGAAAAATAAAAAATATTTGGGCCCCAAAAATTACGTTTTCTTCATTTTTGCACGGACGTATCGAACAACCCTCGTATTTCCTGGTATTGCTCAATATTGCAAACTAAATCTAGATATTCACTTGAAATGGGTGTGTCATTTTGGAAAGAAATGTGTAACAACAAAAAATATATCCCTAAGTATTAAACGTCATTAAGAGTTTAGATGTTAATCGTTAATATGCACACTTGAGTTTTGCTGTTTATCAGTATAAGGCCGCAGTCCATTACGTAAACGACTAGAAGGCAACATTTTTTTTTTTTAATTTAAGAAACTTTGGAATTTAGAACATTTTTTTTTTCAATCGGATAACTTTTGCGGTTTTAAAAAACGTCGTGAGCTCAGTAAACCATTTTTACTTTCATCCAACAGAAGAGTATGCTATTACTTTTTCTTTTAATATTTAAGTCCTTGAATCTGTTTCCTCGACTCACCAGAATCTTAATGCATTTAAGATTCTGGTGAGTCGTGGAATACTCTGTTTATGGTGGCAACGATTAGATAATATTGTTCATGCATTCCTCTCACATATGGTAGCATTTGGATTTTCTTAGTCGATGTAAGAGATAATTTTCATAAACGTATTGAAGTTCACAGCAGTTTCTATAAATGAGGTTTTTTTAGCAGAAATAGTTACTGTAACTCCCACCTCTTTTCTTTCTACAGTTTGAAAGACTTGTTTGTGTTAGTCTTTCAGGATGTTCATGTGGTAGTAGTCTTCGGCATTGGATTCTTATTAACTTTTCTCAAGAAATATGGGTTCACTTCAGTTGGTATGAACCTGCTGTTAGCGGCAATGTCTATTGAATGGTCACTCATAATGCAGAATATCTGGCACATGGAAAACGGGAAGATTCCAATAGACATCCTCAGGTAAGAATTCGTTTAATTTTCAGTTCAGTCTTACATAGTCATACTGTATTTAAAAGAACTTTTACTTTACTTTTTTTTTTGACTCCACCCACGAGAGGTTGCGAACCTACAGTTCATATTATGAAACTTTTTCAAGTCACTTCAAACTTCATAAGCTGCATCTATCGTGGGATTTGACCAGCTCATATAAGTAATGTAAATGTTTCGATGGTATTCATTGTGGATATCCCTCTCTATGAAGGTTTGTTGATTAAACTATAAAAGACAGAATTCAGAAAAGGTTTGTTTCTCAACTTAATTTTTAGAACTTTTGAAATATAATGATGCATGTATTTATTGTTAAATCAAATCCCACTTTTTTCTCTCTCTTCACAGTATGATTGGAGCTGATTTTGCTGCCGCTAGCATTCTGATTGCTGTAGGCGGAGTTCTCGGTCAAGTGAGTCCCTTACACCTGGTGATCATGACAATTATAGAGATTGCCATTTACGAATGCAACTCCTATTTGAGTGGATCTGTTCTTCAAGTAGGTAACTTCATGAAACGTCTGTTGATTTCATTCCAGTAATCTTTCTGCTAGATTTTTTTTTCCTGGTATATTTTCAGAATTATGTGTTCATACTAAATTTGAAATTAATCACATTTAAAATTAACTTCAAGTGATTAAACAAGGGGGAAATGATGAATTAGCTCAGTATTACATTCAGTATAATAATTCGCTAAGACCTCAGTAAGTTAGATTTATTTAATTCAGCAAATTAACTTTTAAAAAAAAAAAAAATCAATATTTCTAATAGACGTCGCCTATAACATTTTTTAAATAGTAATGCACTTTGGGTGGGGGTAACTTCTAATACTTAAAATATCATAATCAGCAAGCAATAATATTATGAATAATTCCTTTTTTTAAGCTGCAGTATGAATGGATTTCAACATGACATCAGTGTCCTGATATGTATCCCTTAGAGCAGTGCTTCCCAAACTTATGGTAAAGGCCTCTTGGAAAAATTTAAAATATTTCACGGCCCCATTGAAAAAAAAAATCGTAATACAGACATATGTATTATTATAATATTTATTGTATTTTTATTCAATACAAAACATACACAATGAATATCGCAAAAATCAAATGCAAATATTACATTTTTAACATCTTACACACACATTTGACATGACACACTTAGTCGTAAAACGTTTAAAATTTGTTTTCATTATTTCACCCCCCCCTCAACAAAACTAACGGCCCCCAAGGGGGCCGCGGTCCGCAGTTTGGGAAGCGCTGCCTTAGAGTATACAGAATACTGTGACATTACTACATGATTAAGTTTTATTTCTACTGCATTATTACTAAATCGTGACATACCAACACTTTTATATCACTCCATCTGTTCATTGAACATCAACAGATGCTATATACTCAGATGCTTGGTGAGGTACCGCACTATTCCTTGCTATTTGGTCCTGTTATATGCTTTTCTGGAGGCTTAAACTCTCTGAACATCAGTCACTCCAGACACACCATCCATCTCATCGACGGTTCGCCCCTTCCTCTTTTTCCAGGAACTTTGCCTTGTATTTACCTTGTATAGACCTTGAAGTTCTGCTGATCTTTTCTAACACCCATTCATTTGTACGCCTTTCAGTATATGATATCCTCAACAGCCTTCTGTAACACCACATCTCAAAAGCAGCTATCCTTTTCTGATCTGATTTCTTTAGGTTCCAAGTCTCGCATCCATAAGTCGCTGTTTGGAAAAACAACTGCATCCAAAATCCTCAACTTTCTTCCCGTGGAGATAGATCCATCCTTCCAGATTTTAGACAAGTCTCTGTCTATTGCTTTAGCCATTCCTAATCTTCTTCTGAATAGTAATTCTTCACATTAATAATGGATCCCAGGTACTCAAACTTGATGATTCCTTCGATTCTATCTCCATTAAGGTACACTTGTCTCTGGAGCTTCCCTGTGTGCATTTCCTTTGAAAACCGAAATCTTTGTCTTTCTAGGACTTAGCTGAAGTCGTCTGTTCCTACTGATTTCGTTAACTTTGTCAGGAATTTGTCCTAATTCTTCCTTGTCATTACAAAAGAGTACTGTATCATCAGATTACTGATCAAGCTACCACCTATCGTTATTCCTGTCTAGAGCTCATCTAATTCTATGATGTCCTCAGCACAGATACTAAACAAGTGAGTAGAAAGCAGACATCCTTGTGTACCTCCTTTTCCAACCTGAAGCCAATCAGTCAATCCAACACCTGTTCTTACCGTGGCTTTTTGCTCCCTGAATAAGTTAGCTGTCGGCCTAATAATATGTTGAAGAAAGCGCATTATTTTCATTACTTCCCACAGTTTCACGTGCTGAACACAGCAAAAGCTTTAGAGTAATCTAAGAAATACGCTACCAGAGTCTGAATTCTTTATATTTTTCTATGATCTGTCTAAGGCAAAAGATCGGATCTCTGGTACCCTTACCGTTCCTAAAACCTGCTTGTTCCTCAAGCATCTGATTTAACTTTGGCCATGTCATCCTATTCAGCATGATCTTCAATAAAATTTTGCTTGCATGAGATAGTAAACTAATAGTTCTATAGTTCTTGCAATCCTTCATATCTTCCTTCTTATGTAGTGTACGAAAACTTCTTCCAGTCTCCAGGTCATGATTCTGTCTCCCATATCCCATATCAGGGGATGGAGAGATAAGTGCGTTTCTATGAAACACACTTATCTCTCCATCCCCTGTGGCCTTAATTAACTGTGCTGGGATCCTATTGATACCTGGGGCTTTATTGTTGTTAAGAAGTTTAACTGCTCTGTCAACCTCATGCCTAAATGGAGGAGGCTCCAGATCAAAATTTTCCTGGTGAGAGGATTTCTCCAAATTTTTTATCCTTTCTGTTGCATCACTTAAGCAACATTATATTGCACAGGTGCTATAGCGCTTTTGAGAAATATAGTGTTGCTATTTTATTATAATAAAAAATTGCGTTTAAAATGTAGAAGTCTTAATTTTAAATTTTATAAAGAAAGTCATTGTGTATGTTATTTTTAATACCATAGTTTTAAAATTACCTAAAATTTTGGTATTATTTTGAGGAAATTCTTAGTTATCTTTAGACACCTTTTAATTATCTTTTTAGTTGATCTTTATGATGTACGTTGTAGAAGAATTGATTAAGAGACAGAATCGACCGTGAGATGCGGTGATTGATTCATTCAATCCAACACCCTTGGAGGGTAATGTAATGGATAGCAATGCTGTAGCTAATGAAGCTCTAACTGAGGCTCAGCTATTGCTGTTACCCTCCTGCCATGATCAGAGCTTTAATAATAGCTCAATAACCTTATCCCTACACTGTCCGCTACAGATAATGGGGAATATAAAAAGCATTCTTGCTTCGCCCCTTTAAGCCAGTCCTTATAAGGACTATAAGATTGATTAAGAGTAGTTATATAATAATAGTTGTATATTATTTAAAGCTTTTTTTTCAGCGGTTGTGTCAAGTATATATGACCCATTCTGAGGTTCGAACTTGGGATAAAGATCTAAGGTGAATGTTAGTATGCGAGACATTTTTCTGTTTGCTGTAGGACTCCTCACGTGAACTTATCATCTGGGAGCCATTCTACAACACTTATAAAAAAAATAGCTATGGCTTGAAAAACTTATTACTCCTTCTTTGACTTCACATGCGTTCTTTTTTAGTTATGAAAAAATATCGGATTTTACATAACTAAACTAATATTTACCTTTTTTGTTTGAATTAAAGTTAAATACCAGGTTAGTTAAACAAATGTTTTTCTTTCGGTTCAAGGTACAATTATAGTTGATTGCCAAAAAAGTGAATTTCCAGACCTGGATGGTCAAATCAATACACACGTGTACACATATAATACAGTTATCCAAACACTCGATAGTCTTCCGTTAAAAAAGTGTTCCTTCTAACTTTTAATACGTTTCGTAAGTTTAATCCTTTGTGTGGGGGGAGAGTGAGGGATTTGTCCCCTATTGATAATAACAGGGACATCATACGAACAGACAACGAACAGACAACGAACTGAGTAAGTAGATTATGGACAACATAACTATTAGAAGTTATGGTTATAATTTCGAATACATTAAACCCCCCCCCCCAAAAAAAAAAACATTAAGTCAAAGATGAAGTGATAACCTCTTTTTAGACTATAATTGCTAATGTGGCATAATTTTTGTCTGTCTTTATTTATTATATCTTGAATTTTTTTCCATTAAGGTTACAGATGCTGGAGGATCAATAACTTTACACCTCTTTGCTGGTTTTTATGGCCTTGGTATGTCATTTATTCTCTATAGGAAGGAAACTAAATATCATCCCAAAGAATCGACAAGTTATAATTCAAATCTGTTTACAATGGCTGGTATGTGTTGTTATTAACCAATCTGTTATGCAACATTTTTTTATCTAATGCCTTTGTAGAACTTCTAGTAATGTATCGGCTATCATATTTTGCTCTTTTGTTTCAGGAACTCTGTTTCTGTGGATGTTCTGGCCTAGCTTCAATTCCTCTCTTCTGAGTGGTGCAGCCCAACATCGCAGCATTGTGAACAATTATCTTGCTCTTACCGCAAGCTGTGTCGTAACGTTTTCGATATCTTCCTTTGTAAACAGCTACGGAAAGCTCAGTTTGGTAAGTAACGATGTATATGGATTTCGCTGAACTTTATATATTTCAAAATAAGGATCATTACTAAAGAAATAACTATATTGCAATAGTTGTCTTCATCAGTACAATCAGTAATGAATAGTGTGGCTACACTAGAATAATTTATATAAAAAAAAATGAACGCCATTTATATGCTCTTATCCTTCATAAAGTTATATGAAGTTATATGCAACCAGTTAGCAGTCAAAATAGTTCATATCGCTCCTTAAATTCATTCCCATCTAATTACCTCGTTACTAATAACAAGACTGTGGCTCAGTCAGTATAGACGAAGCCCTTTTGTAGGCAAAGACCTAGGTTCGATTCCCGTCTACGACGTCAGAACCTTTATCTGGCCTCTTTCGACTAAAGGTGAGTTAGCCGGTCTCATAAGGAAGTAGATGATTTTTCTCTCCCAGAGACTCGGGACAGGCAAACCGACCCAGTGAACACACACACACGGATTTACAGTCGTAAAATATATCTGCCTAATCCCTCATTACGGGGCTCAACCCGCCCCCCCCCCAAAGGGAGGACGGGGAAAAAAGGGAAGGAAATCCCATACGAATAAATAAATTACTAATAACGACAATACTTTCCGCTTACTGTTCAACAGAAGTCTAACCCTTGTTGAAACACACTCTTATTAAACTTCCATGGATGGCTATTTAAATTGACATCCTCCCACCTAATAAAAATACTTCATGTTCTATAAAATCTCACTTCTGTTTCATAGGATCTCTTGTAATATACGATGTCATATAATATTATACACACATACTATTTACTATGGAATATATATATACATGACTTTAAAAAAACTAATAACAAGGAAAATGAGCATTTCAATATGGCTGCTGCGGTATCCCCGCACTTGTGCTATACACTTTTGCCAAATGTGTTCGGACAGCAACCGTTTGTATTTCCCATCGCTACAGCATTCCTGTCAATACGAGATGGACTTCCTTTCGCTGCTGTTACAGTAATTACCCTTCGGGGTAGGCTCCATTAAAGTCTGGCAGACTGCTGCTGGAATTCGTTTCTATAGTATGGCGAAAAGCTCTTACATGCAACCTTCGCTCCAATTCATTTTAAAGATATTGAATAGGGTTGAGGTCGGGGCTTTGGACAAGCCACTTTAGTTCTTCCACCTCCATGTCTTCAAACCACTAAGCAAGGGCCCTTTCTTTGTGAGCAAATGCGTTATCGTGCTGAAGTTTGGAATAGGCCGTTTCATGGCCTATTCCAAACTTCCTATTCGAAACGGCCTATTCGAAACTGGCCACAGTGTGACAGAACGGAAATGTCCAAAATGTCATGATACGCATCCGCGTTTAAAGATCTGGACACCGAAATCAATGGGTCCAGTCCAAACAAGGAAAAACAGCACCAGACCACTATTCTACCACCTCCAATTTCACTCGCGATACAAGACATTTCTGGTATCTTTCACCAGGTCCAGACAAGTCCATTGGATTGCCAGATCGTGAACCGCGATTCATCGCTTCCAGGACCCTCCTCTCAGTACCGTTGACAGAGTGAGCATAGAGGCAGCCTGCCTCACGAGGCAGCTTAAGAAGGGCGCTCGTTCGGCCATATTGCGGTAGGCTACCATATTGTGTCGCTACGCTAACAAGAATTGTTAGCGTAGCGACGCAATATGGTTGCCTACTTTCCGCACTTGCTACAGTAACAAGAATTGTTAGCGTAGCAAGTGCGGAAAGAAGTTTTTGACAAGCCTAAACTGATTCAAAAAATATTTGCGAACAGCAGTGACCCAAGAAAGATTGGTTGGTCTAGCAACTATATCGATAGAGGCGGATACAGCTTATAATTTGAATTTAGAAGAGCTTATAAGCAATTTTATTGTGCGATATCCCCATAGAGCAAACATTTAATTAATATTATTATGTAATCGTTTTGCATTCATGCTTCTCTTGTAGTAAAAATAAAATAGCAATTGGAGATTTTCTTATATTTTTGTCTTATAATCCATCAGGGGCGATGGCCCTTCCTCCTCTATTGATCCATAGTCCAATGACAGTGTTGTTTTCACCATTCCAGAGGACTCCTGGCATTGGTATGTGTAATCAAGGGCATGTGAGCAGCAGCACGAACATGAAACGCAAAAGCGGACACCTCCTGGCGAATAGTTCTGTCACTGTCATCCGATTTCGATGTTATGCAGAAGTCGTTTTACTACACGCTTGAGAGTTCTCCGGTCCCGATTTGTTACTTTACTGGATCTACAGCTCGGGGAAGGGGTTTGGTGGTTCCATCACGTTTCCACTTCACAGTAACTTCGCTGACAGTACGTCAGAGAGCGTACGTGCAATGTGAAAAAAATTTCTCGGATCGAATGACCGAACTTGTGGGCTCCGACTATCATACCACGTTCGGACTCAACTCTTCTTCGTCCACTCATCCTGAAGGCAATGAAAGTCTACACTGCTAATGTCCACGCTTATATAGTTATATTGAGTTAGATGCGGACGAGCATCTGTGTCATGCGGACGAGGCAATGCAGAGCCATGGGTGTATCCAGACACTTTGGCAACATAGTGTAGTCATTAGTCTACTTTTCAGAATTTGTAAGCAGTGTTCCGTTGTCTTGCATGTACTAAATGCGTTCAGTATGTGCTTTTGTTAGGTTCCCAAACGAAGAATAAGTTGATGTATATGCAGGTTCTTTTCATGACTTCGGTATTCTAGACTGAGGAATTCCAAAGTCCAGTGCAAAATTTTACAACTAAGCATTTTAAATCTGTCACGATCTGAAGGATAATGCATATGGAACAGTAATGAGATAGGCCTAAAAAGTAAAACCTTGGAATTTCAAGGCTTAATTCTGTATTCAGCAGCTAAAATTGAAAATATTATTTGAAGCTTACCTTATTGACTTTACAATTTTTTATATCTAATGAATCGAGAGAGAGAGAGAAATCTTTTCTTGTGTTTTCACAATGTCGTATGTCGTTTATTATTTATTATATATTTGAGTAGCAAATAAATTTTTCTTTCCAATATAAGCAAATAATAAGAACTTCTGTAAAACAAAAGTCCGTTTCCATGGAAACATTGCCATTATCAATTAGGCAGTAAAAAAATTATATTTTATTATTAACTGTGATAGGCCATTAAGCCTAACACGAAAGGGACGATGGGATTAGATAAATTTTAAACTAAGGGTTGAAAGATAAACAGTAACAAAAAAAGTATTTATTGGGAGTGAAAAATTATTAATTTTGAATTTAAAGACCAACACAAATTGGCGTTCGTTCAGATCACGATGTTGACCACGGTTTCCATGAATGACTTCACTTGGTTATAATAAGCTGAACTACCTTCGTGAAGGGGGAAAAAAAAATGTTCAGGAGCTTTCCGTGTGTGTGTGTGTGTGTGTGTGTGTGCGTGTGTGCGCGCGCGCGTCTGTGCGCGCATTACCTTTCCATAAATATAATAACTCTCAAATTTTTAAGTGTAGACCAGAGATGTTTCAATTTGAAATAAGTGAGGTATTATAATGGAGGATATTTTGGATCCATTTATATTTTCTAGCCAAATGTAGAAAATCTTTAATGAAACTTTTCGAAAAATTTACCAGAGTATTTGTAAGAATATAAATTTCTCATAAACTTTCTAGTAATTTTTCTATATTTTTTACTTTATCTTATTTCTAAATTTTGCTATAAAATATGGATGAATCTGTAATACTGTTTGTTATTTTATTTATATAAAACAAATGTAAGCTTCGTATCTCTATAGTTTATTAAACTATAGAGATGCACCCACCTAGAGATCACTTATGACGAATTTAACTTTCAGGGGTAGGATAATCGACCGTGAGATGAGGTCGCTAGTGAGTCTTCACTGATACGGTTGTGAACTTTCTTCTCTGTAGAACGTGGTAATTAAATATGATGGTTTTGAAGTGTAGCTGCTAGATTAACTAGCAGAGACACGTTTATTTAAAGTCATTAAATTGCGGACTATACTGAATCTAAGAACATCAGCAAAGGTAAGTGGACGGTAATTGCAACGAGGGCGATTAGTTAGGCCTAACAGCCGATAGAATCGCCATTGTTAGCATATCTATTCCAGATACATTTACTTGCGTTTATACGCAAACTGTCAATAATGAATGTGTCAGATTTGGACGCCCTCACAGATTCGCTGGACGAAGAGCCAGCGCTCATACTTGTAAATAAACTTCAAAGGAAATTTAAGCTCAATGTCCATCAAACTTGATAGATCCTGATACAATTATAGACTCTCTAGATAAAGGATTGGCTTTCAGCTTCATAAAGAAACTCCTTAAGAAGTTCGAGCGTGAATGTCCCGGCTTCCTGAATCTTTACTCTTCACCTGAGACTGACGATGATCCAAATGAAGACACTCCTCAAATGGAGGAAAATTTAAATCCAGTCACCTCTGAATCTACTCATTCAGATCAAGGAGAGAAGCACGTGCGTAAAAAACGCAAAACTCTCGCCTCGGAGTCAGCAAACGAAAATGGCATGGATGAAGATGCCCCCAACATAGATTCCTCTGCCTCCACCAATGAAAAGGTGCCTCCAGTCATTCTTAGGGAAAAACAGAGATGGACAGCCCTAAGAACCACCATGGCCAACCTGCAAATAAATTACTCCACTGCCAAGAACATAGAGGAGGGCATCAAAATTCAGCCCACTACAGTGTCTGACTATAGAAATCTAACCAAGGAGTTGGACACAAGAGGTATACAATACCATACCTTCACACTTACCTCGGAGAAAAATCTTAAAGTGGTACTCCGAGGAGTATCTGAAGACATTGAAACAGCTGAAATAGCTGCTGACCTCAACATGCAAGATCTGCCTCCCATCAAAGTCAGTAGAATGTACAGATCTAACAAGACCCCTATGCCTCTAGTATTGGTAGAAATACACAACATCTATAAAGATATTTACAATTTGAAGACAATCTGTGGGCTCAAGATCTCACCAGAGCCACTTAGGAAGAGGGCCTCTTCTGGGCAATGCCATAGATGCCAAAAATTTGGTCATGCCCAGAAGTTGTGCAAAGCCCAATACAGATGTCTGAAATGTGGTGACACCCACCCCACATACATTGTGGGGTGGGTGTCACCCCACAATGTATGTGGGGTGACACCCACCTACACATGTACACTTTACCCTCTTATCAATAGGAATAGCAAGCTGGATACCAAAATAAAACTGCTCCTTTATCAACTGTTGATTCGACCCATTATCACTTACCCATCCCCAGCCTGGAGTCACACCTCAAGTACAAATATCCTCAAACTACAGAAAGTGCAAAACAAATGTCTCCGCATGATATTAAACGCACCATGGTACGTCAGAAATGTCCAACTTCACCGGGATACAAATATCCCCTACATCTATTCTTTCCTGCAGTCTTCAGCAGTGAAGTTCTTCTCAGTGTCCTCTTCACATCCAAATGAATTAGTGCAACAAGCAGCAAATTATGATGAAACAGATTTCTCAAAATATAGGAGACCGAAGGCCATCCTACTTCCAAATGAAGATCTCTGAATCGCACCCACTCAGGCAGAGCTCTTAGCTCATAAACTTTTCCTCACACAGTAATCCTTATCAGATATTATGGAATAAAAAAGCATTTTGCTTCTCCCTTATAGTCAGCAACGTCTTGCGTCTTGCGTCGACCGTGAGATGCAGTGATTATTACCCTTGGATGGTAATGTATGGCGATGCTGTAGCCAATGAAGTTCTAACTGAGGCTCGGCTATTGCTGTTACCCTCCTGCCATGATCAGAGCTTTAATAGCGCAATAACACCTTATCCCTACACTGTCCTCTATCTACAGATAACGGGGAAGATGAAAAGCATTCTTGCTTCGCCCTTTTAAGCCAGTCCTTATAAGGAGTTATGGTGTTGGAATTTTTAGGACAGAGGGTAACAAATGGCAATGCTGTAGCCAATGAAGTTTTAACTGAGGCTCGGCTATTGCCGTTACGTCGCCACGACCAGAGTTTATAGCTCAATGACGCCCCATCCATACATTTTCTTCAACAGATAACGCGGAATATGAAAAGCACTTTTGCTTCACCCATGTAGCCAAAAAAAAAAGTTATAGTGTTGAATGAGCTTTTGTCTTCTCTTTCACTTTTATTATCTTTTAACTTATGGTCAATTCGAAGCTAGGTGATTCATGTTGTTGAAATTAACTTAATGCGTTAATAAAAGGCAAACATACGGTTGTGATTTAGAGTTCGTGTTGTTTAAATAATGCAGCCAAATTCCCGTCTATAAAGCATAGATGGATCCATAATATTTTCCATTTTAATATAATAAAACTGTTCTTTAATTTCATAGAAAACATTGTATTTGAAAATAATAACGATACAGCATAAAAATCGGAACAAAATATTGTACTTATTTCTTCAAATACCAAAAATATTATTAACGGAATTTATTTTAAACTGTGAAATATAGAGAATACTTAGTTTTGATAGTCAAATTGAATTCGCCAATAAATTATAATGTAGGAAAATGAATTTTTCAAGTAGCATATGTTTGGTTTCTTCATAAATATTTCCGCCTACTAAAAAAAAAAAAAAACTCTTTCAAGGAATTAAGCTGCTAGATAGAGCTGAAAGAAATTTTCTGAAAAATTGTACAGCGGGATAAGCTTAGTCTTAGCCTTGGAAACCCTTCTATTTGAACGGTTGCGCAAGATAATAGGAGGATTTTCCCGATTGGTTGAGTTTGTTATTATGCAAGTAGTAGGGTGGTCACTTCTAAGCAGATCAAGATCAAGATAAGATAAGGAATCGTGACGTGATTGGTTGTTCCGATGATAACGTGATTGTGTGTAACGTCATGTGTTTGGAATTTCTCTGGGGGCATATGTGTCAGTAACATAGTCCATAGGCTCCTTGAGAAGGTCACTTCTTGGCATGTGGAGATTACTAACAGACTAAAACCATATAACTCTAGACCCCCCCATATATATGGGCTCCCAAAAATACATAAACAAAATGTGCCATTACATCCCATAGTGGATGGTATTGATTTCCCTACTTAAAAACTAGCTCAATATTTAGCCAAAGCGCTCTCACACTATCTGGCAACACACCATCACACATAAAAAAACTCAGCCCACTATGAAACAATCAGTTATTTTTAATTTTTTTTTTTTTTGCTCAGTTATTCTGATTAGAATTATATGAATTGGTTTAAAAAAATAAATAAAATGTAAGCATTAATTTTACTACAGTAACAATTTCCCAGGTTGAGAAGGAATAAAGTTAAACAGCTGTGTGTCAGATTTGGGAAAATCACGTTAATAACAGACACAAACCTATAAGAAATTAACTAGAACCTATTTACAATAAAAACGTGAAAGGAAAAAAGCAGTAAAACTGATATTCCAGTAGTGAAATTCCAAACGCATCACGTCACATATAATGCCCTTATCATAGGAACAACCAATGACGTCATGATTCCTTATCTTATCTTGATCTGGTCAGAAGTGACCACCCTACTACTTTTGCAAGTAACAGGAATTTTTTCTGCTTCGGCCGGCCGAATATCGAAGCAAAACCGAACATTTGGTGCATCCCTATTTCTAAAGAATTTCTTTCTCCTCCCCTTCAACTAGTGAGTTACCCTGTCCTATTAGTTTTTCCACCTTCAAAACAGAATAATTAATGGACAAAAGTGCTATTCAGCGGTTGGGTTAGATAGTGCTTACAGCATCTTTGGTACTCGTGGAATTTCAGCTTAAAACAAACCTTATGGTAAAGTGGGTATTATGTTATGTCTTTAGTCATTTGCAGTAATGTATAATGTATTTGTTCAATAGCATTGACTCTTTCCATATCACTGGAAAAGCGAATCAGAATTATTTCACTCGTGCACGTAATCCCAACTTGGGAATGTCATTTCAAAACTTCTGGATACTGTATTCCTGTAAGTCTTGTATTCCTCAGCAAACTACTTCTTATTTGCATTTGATTAGTTGAGTCGCTTCAGCAGAAATCTCATTAGAAATCCCTAAAGAGATTTCTTCAGCAGAAATCTCATCAGGGTGGCCATAAATTAACTTTCTCTCTTTGGAAATATCTGTAGCTAAAACTAATGCATGAAATGAGACCACATTTTATACTGAGACTTTCGCAGCCATGGGGAGATGAATTCCGCTAAAAAAAGATTTAGTAACGAAAGTCACCGATAGGGAAAATTTGGCGCTGGCGGAGCTGAAAGCATTCAAATATTTGCAGTAGACGCAGGTAAAAAGGATTATGCAAATAATTTTACTGTGCCTAGGTGACAGCAGCGCCACCAATTCCACTTAAAAAGCGATTGGGCACGTTCAGGCAGTTATTCAAATGACTGAAGAATTGTGGTCAATAAGCGTCGTACCTTGCCTCAGCGTGCTTTGCTTGTTAAGTTGTTTTAATTTAAAATTTAAGAAGGCTTCATAACCTGTGTACAGGTCCTATGTCAGCTGTAGCACTGAGAGCTATGATTAAGAAGTTGGAAGAAACTAGATGACTAGGAGTTAGACCTGGCAGAGGACAGAAAGTAGTGCAAGAAGAGACAGTAACAGACGTTGCTACTGCGGTGTTCGACGACACAGGGTCCAGTACTGGTCCAAGCGCTTGTCCATAGCTCGCAAACTTGATATGGCTTATGGTACACTCCGTAAAATCTTACGGAAAATGCTTCACTTATATCCGTATAAGTTCAGTCGTGTGCAAGCACTAACTACTGCAGATCATGATAAGCGCATGATCCTCACGCTAACGTTTCTTGCCCGAATGGAGGTCGACAATGACTGGCCTTGGGGAATATTGTGGGGTGATGAGGCTCATTTTTATCTGAATGGGTTGGTCAACACTCACAACTGCAGAATTTGGGCATCTGAACATCCCCAAGTGATCCAGCAAGTACCACTGCATTCTCCCAAAGGAATCGTGTGGTGTGGCTTCACAGCCGATTTCATAATAGGACCATACTTTTTTTGAGCGTATTACCCCCAAATGACCTGTAACATGCTACATTACTGAAAAGATTTATCGACGAATGCTGGAAAATTTTGTCATTACTGCATTGCAGCAAACACAATGTTTGGACTCCATAATTTTTATGCAGGATGGAGCAAGGCCACACAACGTTCAGTACAGCGCCTGTTACGCCAGCATTTCAGTAATGAGAGGGTTATCGGTCAGTTCTTTCCGACGGCATGGCCGCCTCGATCCCAGGACATCACTCCATGTGACTTTTGGCTGTGGGGGTATTTGAAATCCGTTGTGTATGTTGGTGGCGTTCCTAACTTGCATGTCTTGAAAGAGAACATAAAATGGGTTATGAACATCCAATCCGACTCCTTACGTTTAGCTGTAGAGCATGTGGCATACCGGATGCAATTTGTTGTACACAAGAAAGGTTAGCACATTGAAAATCGTGTATGTGGTCCAGGGAACCCTGATTCTGATGAATAAAACATTATTTCCTGTGAGTTCAATCACTACATTAATTGCTATGTCTCTCGCAAGTTGCTGTTTTAGTTTAATTATTATTATTATTATTATCATTGTAATGAGTCACATATCCAGCTGGAATGAGTGACGCGGCTGTCGCTTACACCGTCGAAATGTTATTATTCCATTTTATCTGCCTTTCCGCTTGTTTCGGCTACGCCTGCGCCAAAATTTCACCTATAGGTGACTTTTGGTACTATTTTTTTTTTCGCGGAAATCATCTCCCCATGCCTTTAAAAGTTCCAATATAAAATTTGGTCTCATTCCGTTTATTGATTTTAGCTACAGATGCCTCCAAAGAGAGAAAGTTATTTTATAACCACCCGGTATTATATCTGTAAATCATATGTGTTCTAGCCTGTTTGGCTTTTTTTTCAGGATGAAAAATCCGACTTTCCGGGAGGAAAATCTTTCGCATGAGAGACAGGCTAACTCGTCTTCAGTTAGTCCTCATAAAGGTTCTGAAGGGATCTCAACGTTGTAAGCGGGATTTTTCTTTCTTTTTTTATTTTTTTGAGATCAGTGTCCCCTGCAGTGAGTTGCTCTAGGCAATATGAGGATGCACATTGTTGTCAAGGGATTGTCCAAAACTTGGAAATTTTTAGTACGTCAGTTTTGTTTACGTTAGTTGTTTTTATGATGTTTGACATGCCTCTTTGAATTTTCTTTCATACCAGGTTCTTGTGTGGGATAAGAGTTGAGTACCTTTCCAGTGAATTCTATGGAAGATCTCTAGTGCGTGATCGGCAATCCACTTTTCCAGTGGATTAAGGCAGATGTCGTTTTGTGTGTTCTATTTTTTTTTTTTTTTTATATCATCTGTGCAATTGCACCAATGTAAGGGATGCTACAGGTACATTTAATTTGTTATACTCGCGTGTGGAGGGAGGGGGTGGGGAGGAGGACTTCAAATGGGCTGAATAAATGTTCAAGTTTTGTAGGAAGTTAAAAAGTAGTTAGATTTCACTTATTTTTTTGGCATAGACCTTTAATAATTTTATGTTGTGTGGTGGTAGGAATCTATATGCACAAACTGACCGTATGTGTAGTTTTGTGATAAATGCTAAATGAGAGTCAACTCAACCGAATGCGGGAGGAGGGGATTACGAGTGTATCCAAAAAAGGTAAGGAATATTGTTTTTGTCTTTCCATCGTGAATTCTATGCATTTGTGTTTGTTTTAAATGGTTAAGGAAAGCGTTAAAGTTTGTTGGACGTGTGGCCCAATTAAGTATAAGTCATCGAAGTATCTAAGCCACACCTTCAGCGTTTGGGGAGTGGCAGATGGACAGATACCAGAGAGTTGTATATGATAGGGAATGATGGTGACTAGTGGAGTAACTCGGAGTTCAGCTAGGGCCACTACTCTAATTTGTATATCAATGATAGGGAAAGATTTAAGAAGGGATATTCAGTTGTTTGCTGATGATGATAAACTGGGGAAAACAATAGTTGATAACAGTGAGGTAGATAGCCTGCGGGATGATTTCAATAAATTGGTATTGTGGGCAAAGGATTGTCAATTTAATGTTGCAAAATATAAGTTTATGTAAATATGTGACTTTGGGTTGACAAGGCTGCATGTGGTGTATCATACTGATGATAGTGGTTTGCACGAAATTGATGAGGCTAGGGACTTGGGGATAATGATGGACAAAGAGTTGAATTTCAGAGGGCATATTGCAATAGTTGGTAAAATAGCTCAACGAATTACTTGGATGTTGAAAAACACGCTAACAAGTAAAGATAAGGAGTTATTATCCCCCTTATAAGGCTATGCTTCGGCCACACTTGCGCATAGATTTGGTCACCTGGGTTTCTTGGGGACCAGGAGGGGGTCGAAAGGATTCAGAGACGAGTAACCAAGATGGTGACAGGGCTGTGGAATACTTTCTACGAGGATAGGTTGAAGGTTTGTGGGTTACAAAGTTTAGTCGATAGGCCGAAAAGATGGGACAGGATAGAAACTTGAGATATTAAAGGGATTTTATAAAATTGAAAAAAGTATAATTTTTCAATATATGACAAATAGTCAGAGAACTAGGACCGCAGTGGGGGTTGTGTAAGAGTGTTACTAGCAGGTGCATGAGGACAAGATTTTTTTGTATGGAGAGTGGAGTGAGTGGAATGGATTGCCAGAATTGATAACAAGTTCCCTGGTGGTGAATGGATTCAAGGATAGGCGTGATAGAATTTGTGTGTATGATGGTTGATTTGGATCCCCCGCGATGAGTCTTTGGACTCCATGGAGATGTCATAAAATAATAATAATAAATTGACTGAGTCAAGAGCTTTCTGCTTGAAAGTTTCAATACAGAAATTAGATAAAAGAACCAGACGTCATAAATAAGAAAATATTTTGATTGGATGATGTAATTAATTATGGCACCACAAAAAGAGGTTTGAAGCCAAAACAGGGCCAAAGAATCACAACTCCACCTCCGAATTTCATATCGGGGTTACGCACTCTAGTAAGAGACGTTCACTTGCATCCACCACATCCGTCCATCTACTCGGTAAAATGTGATTCGTCGCTCCATAACACAACTTTCCAGGCTTTCACTGTACACGCTCTTTGCATCACTGAAGACGACGCTGAATGTTGGTTCAGATAGTGTAGGGCTTGAATATTGCGGTTCTAGTATGAAAAGCCATGTTGGGAGTCTCGGTTCTGAATGTTGCATTCAGAACTCTGCATTCAAAGTGTCAGCTGACGAATGGCGAATTCTACGTAACGCTTACGGCCACGTTTATTGAGTGTGATGGGCCGTCCATTGCGGGTAGCACTTGCAGTTGACTCCCTGCGCTTGCATCTCAGTATGGAATTACTGATTATTTACCTTGGATGGCCCAAATCACAATGCCTCTTTCAAACCCCGTTAGTTCCATTCTCGCAGTCATTTCGTCCCGATACATAGTTGCATTGACTTGGGAGCGTCATATTCCTCCAATTTATACCGCTAAAAACACGACTTCTTGCATGACGCGATGCATCTGCTTATGGGGGGTGTCCGTTGACTTCTTTCCAAGCAGTGTATCGTCTGCAATTGTATAATTGTTGAATTACGTATTTCAAATATTTAATTTATTACTGATGTTCGACACATTACGGTCAACACAGTAAACTTCAAATTTTAAATAAGCTATATCCTGAAATGAGATTAAATTCGTGTAATTCACTGGAAAGATGTAATTATTATAAGCCTTCTCCCTTCATATAATGATTACTTGCTGAGCATTTTGTTACAATAATCTTTGTTATTTATTTTATTTTAATTTTTCATAGGTGCATGTTCAAAATGCTACTCTTGCTGGTGGAGTTGCTATGGGGGCTCTCACGAATCTCATGGTTTATCCTTATGGAGCAGTGTTAATTGGATCTGTAGCAGGATGCATATCAGCTTTAAGTTTCCAATATTTAACGGTAATTTTTCCAATATTATTTATTTTCAGATATCTAAGAATTAGCAAATTACTACACTTACTAGTCAGAAATCAGGTTTATTTCCTTTCACACTGAAGAGAGTTACTCAGTGGTAACGATGCTGCCCTTTGGATAAAAAGATCTTTATTCAAATCTCGTCTGATAGGAAGAATATAATGACTTTTAAGATAAGTGTTAGCTGGTCTCATAAATGGTTTCGGGATTGTATCTCAAGTATAGACAGAGAAAACATACACTCGCTTTATAGTCCACGTTCCTTCCGACCTAATTCAAAACAATTTCATTTTACTTGGAGTGGTCACATTACCTCTCTGAAGTCTTAAATATATTTCTTGCATATCACTGACATGATACTTATACACCATCTTTGCCAAACAGGATATTCCGTTTCAAGTCTACTGATATAGCTAGTCTTCCACGAAATAATAATAATAATCAGAACTTAGGGACATTCCAAATGTCTCTAAGTTCTGATTATTATTATTATTATTATTATTATTTCTGATTATTCCAGTCTACCGTTGCAAAAGTTTGTAAGAGAGGTTAAAGATGTTAAATATTGCCATTTACGTTCTAGGAGTTGACTACTACATCCAGCTTTTAGGTAGAGATTAATTCGTATCTTACTAAAGCACTCATTGCAGATAAAAATTGAAACAATGATATCAGTTATATTGGCACCAAGATAATAGTTGTGCTAAGTTTCTCAAAAATTACTATATGTAGGCACATACATCAAATTTATTCCTGTGCAGACTACACGCCCCCCCCCCCACACACACACACACACATCTCATCATCTCATTTTCCTTTTCCCTCTTTTACCTTGCAGTGTCGAGAGTTTTTTAATCATCGGACCTCAAACCGTTCACAGGATAAGGTGGTCAGCCCTACGTCCGTAGTTTTGAGTTCTCAAGGCCAGTTTCTTTGCTTTGCGGGATGAAAAATCCCAGGATAAACTGGGGAAAACCCCTACTGTTCCTCAAGTTAGCCCAAGACCGGCTAACCTGATGAACTAATTAACTATATATATATATATAATTAGTTTGAATGACTATATACCGAGAATGAAAAACAATAGGTTTAATATTAAGAGATACAACTAGTTTCGTTGAATGATTCAACTTCTTCAGGTATCACAGGCAAATAATCATACAAAACAACACAGACATGACAAAATTACATCAACAGATCTAGTATAAAGGACAATAGTACATTTAAAAACTGGAATGCCAGCTTGAGTTCCAATTAAAGTTGACTACGTGCGTGAGCTGCCACGAGTACACCAATACTGAACAGTAGCAATGTGTGCGTCAGAGAGATTGAAGCTAAGGCTGTTATTAATATGGGATGAATCTAAAAAGGGAACGTGGCTAGAGAGAGCGCTGACTCTGGTCCTATTGTAGGAAATGCCTCTCTGGTGTTCTTCTATACGCAAAAGGGTAGATTTAGCTGTCTGGCCGTAATATGGTTTTCCACATTCACACAAAATCTTGTAGACTCCTGGATACTGAGTAGGGAGATGTTTCACTTTAGTTTACTTAGTATGGAGCGAAGTTTTGGAAACGTAGTGAAGCAAGTTCTAATGTTGACTTTCTTAAGAATTTTTGCTAGTTTTGGGGAGAGAGAGCTGATGTATAGCAATGGAATAAAAGCTCTTGGGGCAGAAGAATCTTCAGTAGCAGTAGAGCGATGGAAATAGAAAAATTTATACATATTTTTAAGAGAGAAACCATTGTTGACATAAGTCCTTTTAAGTAAATGAAGTTCATTTTCAATTTCTGTTTCATCTGTAAGTAAAGATCTGGCTCTATATGCCACGGTTGAAATAATACCAAACTTTTGGGGAGGGTAGTGATGGGAAGAAGCATGGAGATATCTGTCTGTGTGAGTCGGTTTTCTAAAAATTGATATTTTGATATTTTCAGAGCGTATCTCGTAAGTTTTAAGTCCAGAAAGGAAAGACAGTCGTTGGTTCCAGTTCGAAGGTAAAATATCAATTTTACCTTCGAAGTAATCCATAAATTATTACCATAAGAAAATTTTGGAACTACTAAACAGTAACACTTACTCTGAATTAAATAGTAACCCTACAATAGAACTGCATAATGGGACCAACAATTTACTGAAAACCACCTCAGAGTTACCAAGAAAAATCCGTCTTTCCCTCAGGTCGCTTCAGCCACTAATCCCACGATTATATGGACTCCTTAAGATCCATCAATGAAACTCTCCGCTCGGACCAATCGTCGAAGGCATACACTCACCTACTTACAACCTATTTAAATACCTCGGATCCTTTTTTAAAAAGCCTATCTGGAACTTCCTCATCTCATATAAAAACTTCGGCTAATTTTGTGTCAAAAATCAACGACATCAAACTTAACAAATCAGATTTAATGGCAAGTTTTGATATAGTTTCTCTTTTCACGAATGTAGATGGAGGACTCAAGAAGTCCTCCATCTTCTCCAGAACAAACTATCCAAGAAATTCTTTTCCTTACTCTCTCACTGTGTAAATTCAGGATACTTCAAATTCGTAAAAAAGATCTACAAACAAAACTCAGGATTGGCTATGGGCAGTGCACTCTCTCCAATTCTTGCCCATATATATATATATATAGCAGGGTTTTTTCTCCCGGAAACTCGGGTTTTTCATCCCGCATACATACAAATCGGCCCTTCAGAACACACGCAATTTACAGACAAAAATTACTAGGTGTGATGGTGTTGGAGGTGGGCGGTAGATGGCGTTGATGGAGATTATTCGTAGTAGCGGTTAGGTGTAGAGACAGTTGTAGATGTCCTCCCGCGATGAGTCTTCGGACTCCTTGGAGGTATCAGGAATAATAATAATATTTCTTAAGGAGTTTGAAAAAAAAGGCAATTAATTCATCTAATCTTAAACCAAAAATTTGTTATCGTTATGTAGACGATATATTCCTTATCTGGGAACACGGTATCAACAACCTCAATTTGTTTCTAGACCACCTCAACAAGTTCCATGAAAATATCAATTTTACCTTCGAACTGGAGTCCAACGAATGTCTTTCCTTTCTGGACTTAAAACTTACGAGATACACTGAAAATATAAAAATCTCAATTTTTAGAAAAACGACTCACACGGACAGATACCTTCATGCTTCTTCCCATCACTACCCTCCGCACACGTTTGGTATTATTTCAAACCTGGCACATAGAGCCAGATCTTTACTTACAGATGAAACAGAAATTGAAAATTAACTCCATTTACTTAAAAGGACTGTTGTCAACAATGCTTTCTCTCTTAAAAATATTTATAAATTTTTCTCTTTCCATCGCTCTACTGCTACTAAAGCCCCAAGAGCTTTTATTTCATTGCCATACATCAGCTCTCTCTACCAAAAACTAGCAAAAATTCTTAAGAAATTCAACATTAGAACTTGCTTAACTACGTTTCCAAAACTTCGCTCCATACTAAGTAAACCTAAAGTGAAACATCTCCCTACTTGTAGATTTCTGGATACTCAGTATCCAGGAGTCTACAAGATTTTGTGGGAATGTGGAAAACCATATTACGGCCAGACAGTTAAATCCATCGTTCTGCGTATGGAAAAACACCAAAGAGACATTTCCTGCAATAGGACCAGAGCCAGCGCTCTCTCTAGCCACGTTCTCTTTTCTATTAACTCAGATGAAGGCCGCCAACAACTCGTAAACTGGACAAAAACTTCTAATATCCATGTGTGTCATGATGAACTCGAAAGAAAGATCGTCGAATCTAGCGAAATTTCACTAGATTCATCCCATATTAACAACAGCCTTAGCTTCAGTCTCTCTGAGGCACACATTGCCACTGTTCAGTATTGGCGCACTCGTGGCAGCTCACGCACGTAATCAACTTTAATTGAAACTGAAGCTGGCATTCCAAATTTTAAATGTACTATTGTCCTTTATACTAGATCTGTTGATGTAATTTTATCATGTCTGTGTCATTTTTTGTATAATTATTTGCCTGTGATACCTGAAGAAGTTGAATCATTCAACGAAACTAGTTGTATCTCTTAATATTAAACCTATTGTTTTTCATTCTCGGTATATAGTCATTCAAACTAATTTTTTTAATATCTTATACCAAGTAAAGATGAACGATAATTTATATATATATATCTATATATGACAAATAATGAGGTTTAATATTAAGATACTACTAGTTTCGTTGAATGAATTAACTTCTTCAGGTATCACAGGCAAAGAATTATACAAAATAACAGAGACATGATAAACTTACATCAACAGATGTAATTTTAATTTTATCAAAAGATGCGCTGAAAATATCAAATTCTCCACTTTTAGAAAATCCACACACACACACACACACACACACACACACACACACACACACACACACACACACACACACACACACACACACACACACACACACACACACACACACACACACACACACACACACAGATACCTTCATGCTTCTTCCTACCACTACCCGCCGCAAAAATTTGGTATTATTTCAACCCTGGCATATCGAGCCAGATCTTTACTAACAGATGAAACAGAAATTGAAAATTAACTCCATTTACTTAAAAGGACTTTTGTCAACAATGATTTCTCTCTTAAAAATATTTATAAATTTTTCTCTTTCCATCGCTCAACTGCTATTGAAGATTCTTCTCCCCAAGGGCTTTTATATCGTTGCCATACATCAGCTCTCTCTCTCCCCAAAACTGGCAAAAATTCTTAAGAAATTCAACATTAGAACTTACTTCACTACGTTTCCAAAACTTCACTCCATACAAAGTAAACTAAAGTGAAACATCTCCCTACTCAGTGTCCAGGAGTCTACAAGATTTTGTGTAAATGTGGAAAACCATATTACGGTCAGACAGCTAAATCCATCCTTTTACGTATGTAAGAACACCAAAGAGACATTTCCTACAATAGGACCAGGGCCTGCGCTTTCTCTAGCCACGTTCTCTTCTCTATCAACTCGGATGCAGGCCGCCAACACCTCGTAGACTGGCCGCAAACCTTTAATATTCATGTGCGTTATGATGAACGCGAAAGAAAGATTATTGAATCTAGAAAAATATCCCTCGATTCATCACATATTAACAACAGCCTTAGCTACAATCTTTCTGACGCACACATTGCCACTGTCCAGTATTGGCGCAAAGTAAAATATGGTAGATACTGCGCAAATGTTGGATAATGCTTGACATGATGTTTATGGTCTTCCTCGATGAGTCTAAGGCCTCCTTAGAGTTGCCCATGATAATTCTGATCCTATTTATTTTCCCCAGGCAGTTCGAGCTATGTGATACACCTGGTCTCTTAGAGGTAAAGAAACTCCGTTTGGGTAAAAGTGACGTCTGCATAGTACTGAGTAATCGATCAAAACAAATATAAGATGGCAGCATATCTTGGATGCATGGTGAGTGAAGTACCTTCATTTGTTTTTTTGGATTTCAACTGACTAGTGTGGTCTAGTATTGTCTTGTCGAAGAAACATCCACATTCTATTTTCCAAATACGTTGATGAATCCATTTCGATAATGGCAGATGTAAGAGAAATGTTTCTTCAAGATTCAAGATGCTAGACATTTTGAAGAATCTTGGCACAACATCCAAGTACCTCATCACACATGTGATGATGTTTTCGAATCTCTGATGAGGAGAGTTCCGCTTCCTCGTGGATGATCCATTGATGGGATGTTAAGAGTTTTGACAAATTCATTTTTCGTCGCAGTTATAACAGTTTGAAATGTTCGTCCTAAGCATTAATGGGCACATTTTCTTTATATTTAGCACGGTACTAATTCTTATCCTGGCATCGATTTATGAGGAACGTTTCAGTATCTTCTGTCGATCTTGAAAAAATGAATTAGCACACCTTCCTTGGAGTATTGCACTAAACAACTTTAAGCTCGTGTGTTCTAATACTTTAAAGGCTTGATGTGGTACATCAGAACAGATACGGAGTAGCCGGTAGAACAGGCTTAGTATTCGAGTGCTGTCGCTGTTTTTAACCACTAATAAGTGTTCTTTTCGATCTTCCTTTCGTCCTGCAGTTGTTTCGAACTCCATTTATTTATAGCACTTCTAACCAGATGATTTTTGACTTCTAAACAATAAGTGACTGTTGGAAAATGATTTACAAAACCTATGAAATTTACAGCACTGTTACAGGAAGGAAAAATCATTTGATTACATGCCAACTGATAAGTTACCATAGTTTCGTTGAAAGAATAGACGTTGCTTTGTCTGAATGCAGAATTTATTAAAATCTTCCGTAGATAACTTTCTAAAGAAAATGACCAATATAATGTTCAGAATGATTGCCATATGGGTTTTGAAGGTGATCATGTTGAGTTTTTCATTCCGAATACATTATTCGTTGTTTAGAGAGCCATCTCACATTGGAAGTGTGAGTTGTTTGTCTTTCATAAGAAACGGTGCTGATGGGCAAGGATTAACCATTGTTAATAAAAAAAATTGCTTTTAGAGCTACGTATTTCATAAATCTTTAAAATTTGCTGACCAGCAATATTAGTACAGCAATTAATTTGAAAAGTACAAATATTCGTGAAGTGTTACTCTTGACTTCTCTGTCAACAAAAGGAAAAACTTTTATTTACGCAGTGCCGAAAATGGAATGCATTCTATGGCGAAACCAAAACTTTCGAACAAAAAATCGCCAAAACTGCTGAGTTCATAATTAGAATATGCATTAAGGTGTAGGAAAAATGTTTGCAAATTACATCAATATTTTGTACAAAATATCGAATATTATTCACTTGTATAGTCAGCAGAATGTAGCTTTAACTAACCACGAGTTTGCAATTTCGTGTTAAATCGTAAATGTGAACCAACTACATTTAATCGATGTATATCGCTATGGAAGCCTGAAAGTAAATTATTAATATTTCACACTAAATTTTTGATGAGAGAACACTATGCGAACGATCTGGCAAAAAATTCGGACTATTTCCCAACATTTAATTTATTTATTTCGTATCCAAACACAAGTGGTACAATAGTAAGTATTTGGTACAACGTTATTTACAACAAATTAGGATACATTGCAAATGAGAACAACTTAAATTTAGTAGGCAAATTATACAGGGGATAATAAGTAAAATATGAAGGAAAAGAAATTATACATAAGTTATATACAATAAATATGGTCAGATGTTCCTCCAGAATCAGGTGCAATCAACTGCTCTTTCTGTGAAGAATATAAAGTCCTGTTTTGTGCAAGGTGATTAAAGAAGGTGGCAAGAAAGAACGTGTTCCATTGACTGGGTTGTTCCACACTCACAATTATCTGGTCCAGTGAGGTAGTCCCATTTGATTAGATTTTGTTTGCAGCGTCCTGTCGATCGTAGTCTGTTGAGGCTGTTCTATGTATTCCAGTCGAAGTGGGCACCACGTGGAAGATGTTCGGCTGTTGGAATACCAGTATTATTCTCAGGGTATAGTGCAAACCATTGTTGAAGCCTTGTCTCTGGAGGGTTTTATGTGGTTCAACTGTTGGTAGGAAGCTATGTCGGGATCTTAGTCTTTGGGGAAGTGTAGTCTGGCGATATAATGGGTGGCGCTCATCATTCATTTGTCTGCTTCTTTCCTTAGCTGAGAATGCAGATCTTCGAATTGAATAAGATGTAATACCAGCCAAAATATACAGGTCTCTTAATGGTGTTAGTTTCAGGCATCCTGTAATTAAGCGACAGCTTTCATTCAATGCTGGGTCAAGTACTTCAGCATGGCAGGAACTGGACCATACAGGGCAGGCATATTTAACAGAAGAATAGCAAAGGGCCAAGGCAGAAGATCTCAGTGTCCTAGAGTCTGCACCCTATTTGGATAAAGTAAGCTTTCTTAGTACTGTATATTGTTTCTTGCATTAACTTTTGCCTTTGTTTTTTCTGTGTGTTTTATATGAAAGAGTGCAGTACACCGAGGTAGATTAAGTTCCAGTCTTGAAATATCTTGATTGAGTAGCTATGGCAAGGTCATCAGCATAGATAAAATTTCTAGTTCCTGGAAAGATGGGGAGATCATTGACGCAGATGTTGACAAGTAATGGTGGTGATAACACACTTCCCTGGGGAGAGGCCGTTTTTTGGGGGATGACAGCGGCTGTTCCTCTCTCCCCCAGGTACAAAAAAAGCGTCTGTTTTCCAAGAGTTATTGGATCAAGAGGAAAAGGCGATAGTCTCTAGTTATTCGGTCTATTTTATTTCTGAGTGTGAGATAGTTTATGGTATCATATGCTATGGTTAGGTGTACAAAGACTGCTCCTGTGGCTAGTTTTTTGCTCATAACCATTTTCTATACATTGAGTGAGGTTGAGGATTTGTGATGTACAGGATTTGCCTGGTCTGAAACCAGCCAGCTCAGCAATAAGATGGGATTCGATCAGGGGTTGTAGCCTATTCATAATTAATCGTTCATAGAGTTCAAAGAGGTTGCTGAGTAGTGATATAGGTCTATAATGTTTTGCTTCGGTTGGAGTTTTTCGGTGGGACTAGCCCTATGAAGAGGTTAATATCTTCCGTGAAGCCCTTCCAATTAGCTTTTTGAAATTAAATCGTCGTCTGTAAGGGACTGTGTTAGGCATAATGGCTGTGTTGAATTGAAGCATTATAGGTCCATGTTGAATATGTGGAATGGGATTTAAAACTTTAACCCAAGTGTTGGATATTTTGGAGCTAACAAATATGAGATCTGGGTTATATCCCCGCTTCCATCTGCCACTGTTGAAAGAAGTAGGGAGTTTTGGATTATGTATCAGGTTTAGATAAAACCTTCAGCCCATTTTTCAGCAAGTTCTCCATCTTCACTGGAATTTGTGTAATCCCAGTTAATAGTATGGCTGTTAAAGTCACCTAATAAAACATTAGTCATGTATGCATTATTATTGAGGAGGATGTTGGGGAGGGAGAAAGCTTCTTCTGGCGGTTTATAAACTGAGGTGTTTGAGATATTTTTAAATGTGATTGTAATAACCTCAATGTGTTTGTTGTTCGTTGAGTCAATGGACGATGGAATTAAGCTTTCTTTAGTAAACATTGTACTACCATATTTATCATGGGTAATCTCTTTGACTTTCATGCCATGGATATAAGGTCTGGCAGCACCTTCCCCTCTTGTTGAAGGCAGAATACACTGCAATATTTGCAATGAGATCTTGCTTGACACTGGAGAAAAACCTACAATATTAAATTATATTATTTTTAGGCCTGGCCCCAGGTGGGATCCTTTAGGACAGAAATTTGGGAGTATTTTAATTTGATCACTTGGGCTTGGTTGGTAGCAACTTTTGCTTTCCCTAATGGGTACTCACGGGGTGCAGGAACGAGAACCTAGCTGCTGCCCACCCAAGTTCACGTAGCCAAATATATTATACATACGGTTTTTTTTTATCAATTGTTTTGCATAAATAAACATGAATACTTAAATGTTTTCTTTTGATATGCGTTTTTTTTTCCACTTTCAGCCATTTCTTATTAATCGATGTCGAATTCATGACACATGTGGAATTAGTAGTCTCCACGTCATTCCTGGAATTCTTTCAGCAGTTGCAAGTGTAATCATGGCGGCAATGGCAGAGGAAGATGAATACGGGATGAGGTAAGGATTTCTAAATATCCTTAACTAAAACTAATACATCTTTTATCGTTTCAATATGAAAATTCAAATGGCATTAGGAATGAACAGAAGACAAATCGTTCCTTCATAATAGTATTTTTTTTCTTAATGCAATACCTCAATCTTTATCGCTGAGTTCTGCGAGCATGAGAAAATTAACTAATAACCGAAATATTTTATAATGTTACGTACAAAAAAAGGTACGTTTCAAACGACACTTGTACTAGGGAAACATTTTAGACTACTTGGACCAACTTTCTACAAAATGTAAAGTTTTATTGAACCAGATTATACTTATTGAAAATTTCAATTGTAATAGTTTCACCTATAAACCGTTAAATTTTCATTTTGATATATTCTATTTAAAATCAGTATGTAATATGATTTATTCGGCTTTAATGTCTCATATACGATATTTTTATTTTTTTGCAGTCTGTACACAATTTATCCCGCAAGAGCTCCAATGGCAAATAGTACAGAATTTATGGAAATACATTCCAGAATGCCCAGTGTAGAACCTGGTCTACAACGGACTTCGTCCACGCAGGCTCTATTTCAGCTAGCAGGCATAGGAACAACCACTGTAATCGCTCTTGGTGGTGGACTTATAACAGGTACTCATTGCTAAAATCTATTAAAAGGTATATTATGTAAGAATTGGTTGAATATTTGTTATGCTTTTATCAGCTACAGTGTGATAAAACCCAGATAAAGCACTCCAGCTTTATTACAGTGACTGTGTATGCATATCATTTAGAATTACTCGTTTGCCATCATGCAATGGATAACTGACAAAAGAATAGTTTGTTTTTCTGTCAAATCTCCATTTTCCGAGCACAGTCTAACTGGTTTGAATGACTGACTAGATAGTCTGTTTTACAACTAACAAAGTAGAAGGACGTTTCGAATTCATCATAGATGTGTCTGAGAGTCGTTACATGAATGATTTTCATTGAATTCATCATAGATAGTCGTTACATGAATGATTTTCATCGCCCAGTGTGTCATCGCTTCCTTGTTGATTGGAAGACCAACTCGCAATGAAGAAACTTTGGATTCTAGAGTAACCTTTCCAGATTATATAAGCTTAGCCCACCTACTGTATTAATAGGTGCAGGACTTGATTGACTTGATTTTCCAGCATTTGGTAGTAATTATGAAAGGTAGGGTGTATGTTGCCATTTTTTATTTCCCCAATTCAAAATAAATAAATTCTGGGGTAATTTGGACTCGAACTCTGAATGCTGGGAATTCGGAGCACGCATCTTACCACTGACTTGTTAAAAGTGAAACGTTGTGAATGAAAGCATTACACCACATCTATCCAATGCAGATGAAACTACTTTAATAGAGAATATGCAATATCATAAAAAAATCAGGAATAAATTTCAAATAAACTATGCAGAAGAATTATTTTTCTTACATTTTTTTTCTTTTTGGCTACATGTGTTCCATGGTATTTGCTGTCCCACACAAACCTAGAAGACCTCCAGTAAAATGGGAATTGTCAGATCATTTGGTGAAAGAATGAAGAATACCGGGATAAGAAGAGCTAACTGTAAATTTTGCGGTCAACTATGAAAACATTAGTACTGTTTATTGTAAATAATTTTTGCAATGATAGTGGAACGTTTTCAGTTTCAACGTTAACAAACGTGGATTGGAAGAAGTCAGGAAGGTTTGTAAGAATGAAGAGAGAAATGATATACTTAAAGGATGAAACTGGACTTTTGAAAAAATGAATGGCTGACATTGTGTGTGTGTGTGTGTGTGTGTGTGTGTGTGTGTGTGTGTGTGTGTGTGTGTGTGTGTGTGTGTGTGTGTGTGTGTGTGTGTGTGTGTGTGTGTGTGTGTGTGTGTGTGAGAGAGAGAGAGAGAGAGAGAGAGAGAGGTGTCTCTCTCTTACAGGGTTAGGTTAGTTATCTTATCTGTTACTTAGAGAAAGTCCGTCAAATTGAGCTGATGGTTTCTCACCCTGCTTTAAATGTTAAAAGTTGGGCTTTAAATGGGATATGTTTAAGAACGTGGCGTAGAGCAATTTCCCTGCTGGTGCATGTGCTATTGTTTTCAGTCGAATTTGATTTCCATTTAGTGGACATGTGGTGGGAAGTGACTATGAAGTTTGAAGTGGTCATGTAGTCTCGTATAAGTAACCTTACGATTAGCAGGTATAAAGAGACCTTAAATATGTTTGAACACAATTTGGTCATGATTGTTTAAAGTCCTGGTTCGACGTCTGAGAATTTTTACATTTGAAGAGTGGATGGACTGCAGTTTAAACTTTAGAACGCTGATCTTAAATTTAGACTATAATATAACCAAGCTTTTAATGCGCAATCAGCATTGGCCGTTATGGTTGACAGAGCTATCTTCACTTGTGTTATTTATAGAAGATTTGGGAAAGGAAGTGTTCACCATTTGAGCTGAATAAAAAAAAAATTCAAATGATATTTCTTCTTTGAAATGATATTTCAAAGAAGACTGTACAAATGTATCAAATAGAATGAGTTCGAGCAGCCTTCAGTTTTATTCGATCCGGTTTTTGAAATTGAAGTAAAATTTGATGCAGATTCTTTTCTCACTAAAATCCCCCATTTCCGTTGGAGAAGCAAATTACTGAAACATGACCGTTTCTTCACAGTTGCTGTGCCGCTTTGATCTCTTGCTCTCATCTTTCTCCCTTATTTCTACTTTCATTGAATCTTCTGATTCCCTCTTTCCTTGTTCTTTCATTTTCTGGTTTTTTGTCAGTTCCACTCTCACGTTCACCTAACTCTATCCCAACAGTTGTTATCAACAGTTTATTGCAAATTAATCAATCAGGACTACAATATTGTAATATATTTCGGTCTTCTAACGCCCTTTAACTATATTAATCCACCTAGATAAGGTCTTCCTCTGGGTCTTCTTCTTCCTGCCATCTTGGTATTAACACATTCGTTTCGCTAACCTTTCCTTTCTCATTCTATTTAAAGTGACTACACCACCTTAAATTAACTCTGCTGATACATTTCTGAATGCCAACAACGTTAAATTCATAAACTTTTGCTTTTAGTATGATTCTGCCATTGGCGCCATCTATTCATTTCCCACAATTTTCTCAGAACTTTCATTCCGGTGTTCTCCAGTCTTTAATCAATTAGTTTGTTTCTAACCCAGCTCGCAGATCGTTAAGTTAAAACAGGTTCGAACACAGTTTTATATAGTGCGAGTTTAGTGTTTTGTCTGATTTCTGATATTTTATACATTATTCAGTTGACTATTAATATCTTCTCTGCTTATTCTCTTGTCTATTTTCATATTTAATTTGCCATCTTCACTAAGAATTTTGCCTAAATAGCTGTTTGCTTGTTCTATAAATTTCCTGTTCAAAATTTTATTTACAATTTTCCGGCCAATTTATCGTACTTTTTTGAATTTCTATTGTTTATTTTCAAGTCAAATTTGTTCAAGCAATGATTGAATTATAATTCAAGAATTCTACAGATTTATACTTGATTGTGGAATATATCTATATAAAGTAAAGCGCTGAGATAAACATCACTATCCATAATAATGTCACTTTACTTCATACTATGACCCATAGAGATCATGCTATGAGAAAAATCTGCTGCTTCATCCGACATTTGACGTTTATTTTATATTTATCCTACACACAAGAAGTATAATCACCTATAGCGCATCAGTGCCATGTGTTAGCATGTTCTTCTGACAAAAATCTTATTCGACTTCACCCAAACTGGCATCGCTTCTTCCTCCTCCTACCATATGTTGAAAAATCTTCCGAATCTCTTCTATAAAACTCCCTTTCCAACTTACTTATGCTTCTATTATATCCCCAATTTTCCCACCTATTTGACAAAATCTGCCATTTATATCCCCGATTTTCCCACCTATTTGACAAAATCTGCAATGCAGTCACTTTCAATGTCCTACATTCATGTTTCATCTTCATTTTTCATCTTATGCTGTTAAATATTAACATGGAGTATAAATACTGATTGTAGGAGATATATCCTAACTTCACTGTTTCGCTACCACACATTTTATTCCAAACAAGCTCCAGCAATGCATTCCACTCAACAACCACGTATTCCCTACCATATTGGGAATAAATGCAGCATGAATTTGATAAATAGCTCTCATAGTTGATATGTTCCAATGGGATCCTCATGTTCTTCTCTCGTTACACACTTGAATGTTAACTTTGAGAATAGTAATTTTTAGCTTCGATATTTGTGGATGTCACTGGGGTATCACTACAACTAGTTAATAATATTAGTGTTGTCAACTGCACTGAAAATCGATGACCAAATCTGTACACATCAGATGTGGTTTGATCAAGGCTTTTATATAACAGGATAACTATCCTTTTGTGTCACTTTATCAGTGCTCTTTGAAATTGTCACTAAATTATAAAACATAAACTGCTTTTAAATACATTTTATTACTGCTTCAGAACTGCAAATCGGTGCATTTATCATTGCATTACTGCGAGTTAAACTAATTTACTTACTACTCCACAGAACCTATCCAGTTGCAAGACATCAGATGCACCATTAAATTTTATCACATATCCTCATAGAGCTTCCCGTTTAATCCAATTTTCTTATATCTCATATCTCTGCACTATATTTCTAGTAATAAATGCTAATCCCGTTGAGTGACAGTGGCTTCCACCTACCAAACTTTCAAACAGCAGATGAATCTATTAAAAAAAGTCTTAATAACAAAGAAAAAGTCAAATACTTTGTCATATTTATTTTCCCGTCTAATGTAGTTCATATTTTGCAGGCCTTATTACAAGTCTTCCTCTATTTGAGCTGCCACCAGCAGATAATCTCTTCGATGACAACCAGTTTTGGATACTCCCTGATGAAGAGGATCCAAAGCAACAGTCTAAAATTAACATAGAATTGCAGAATACTAAGTTTTGATATCTGAACTCATTGAATGTAAATAATTTTCTAAGCATTACTTATTTGTATAAGATCATAACCATTAATTGTAAAAGCTTATGAAAGCTACAACAGCTGAACCCTGTTGGAATTTATCAGCATCTTTTTACCTATGTTATCTCTATTGTTTGTATTCACATGTGTTTTCATATCCCCACGTAAATGCATTCTTTTGTATAAAGGATTCCAATAAAGAGCTCACTTCAGAAAATAAATGAATATTTTCCATTAAATATAATATTTGCAAATGACAACCTCCAGTGCGGTTTGTTGAAGTGTTTTACCACTTTTACATTTGTGTTTTCAAATCCCCTTCAAGGTAACAAACAAACAAAAAAACTTTTGATTAATATTACAATATCGGGGCGGGTGCTTAAAGGTCAAACCTAGATAACTAGGGAATTTCATATACCCTTTTAAGGAATGCGGAGAACCGACTAGGGGAGATTCTAACCTAATGTTTAATCCTCACCTTCTCATGGAGCACTCCGTTAATAGATATCGACCTGTATAGTGAACGAACAAGAGCTGGCAATTTGGTATTTAGCCGACAAATTGTGTTTCTATTGGTTTAAACCAAACTTACATGGTACAACATAACAGCGAAAAAATCACCTACTGGAACAAATCCCAACTCAACATCAGCAGAGCAGAAGATTGGCACATTTAACAGAAGGATCAATTTTCCATTCATGTTTCTGTTGAGGAATGGAACTAGCAGAATTGAGAACCTACACTATTTCAAACAATAATATAATCCGTTAGGGAAAATTAAACACCAGTACATGTCTGCCTCTCTTCGACAGGTGCCATTTATAATTAGTGATAATGTTGGGATAGCTATCTTTGGCTTCTAGTAGAGATTAAACGCCCCCCCCCCCAGTCTCCAAAAGCTAAATGGGGCTTATCCGCATTATCCGCTAATTCCTTTTTATTCCCTACAGGGAATAAGCAAGGCATTAGCCGATATGGTAAGTACCTGCAGGATTTCTATTCAGGATATGGACTAATTACTATTTTATGATGGAACATCATAAAATAGTAATTTTATTTTGAACATCATTTTATGGTTCCATCATAAAACAGTAACTAGTACATAAAGATCTCACCAAATTCACTTGGAAAGAAGACAAAAAATAAACGTCTCATTAAAACTATGTTAGTGTTTTGACTACCATTTATGTTGAACAGAATAAAACGAATATCATATTGAGAATAAAAGCGTGTAAGAACGTTAAAATGAACCACAGTTGAGCAGCTTTCAGAACTGAATTGTAGACTTAAATACAAAAATATTATCCAAGAAAAAATGAGTTTGAAAACAACACCTCAAACTCTGGAGGTTGTAGCAGATTCTAACGAAAACATTCAGTTAGAGGCATGTGGTGAGGTTGTCTGCAATGGTCAAAAATTGGAATATCATGGTGTCCCCAGGAAGTTAGATGCAGGCAAGGAAAACAAGAAATCGTAGATTCCTCGTAGGTCAGCTTGTGCTCTGAGAATAAAGGAAAATGTAAAACTACTAAAAAGAAGTCATGGAAGACCTTGGTAAGAACATAGAAAATAAATATCAGGACGACGGCAAATTATTCCTGGAGCTATTGAAAAAGCTCAGAACTGGAGGAAAGAGTATTGCAATTTTTTGGAGGAAGGAGGAGAACCCATCCAGGAGAGGTTGATTAACCTATAGCAGGGGTGTTCAACCCGTCGATCGCGGAGCGATTTTTGGTCGATCTCTTGTGTATTCCTCCTTACTTACCAATTTAATTAAAACTGAACACATAATATTTTATTTATCATTATTTTGTATTATTTTTAATTCGCTTTAAGTGTATTTCTATTGTTTATTTATTTTTCGTTAAAATTATCAAATCAGTAATTTTCTTATAAGTCCGGGCAAATGAATTAATTTGGATTAGTGGAAGTCAAACAGCGATCCGAGTGAATACGATTATAAGCAAAGTGTAAAAACTCGATTGTAGCTTAAATATTAAATATTCCAAAGCACATTGCATCGATTTTTTACTTAGGTTAAGTCCCATGTGAATATTGTAAAAAATAAATAAACTTTGTTTGTCTCGGTATAGTTTGTATTAAATGTTTTTGTAAATAACTCTTTTGAAGCTAACTGTATATACTGCTTTAATAAGAATATGTTAGAGTGTTAAAAACAAAGGCAATGTTTTTGTCGCCGAAGCTGTACATGGCGGCATTAGAAAGATTGTTATTGAAACTTGTATGTATGAGAAAGGCTTGCAGACTCTAAATGTAAACATCTAAGTCAGTCAGAAAGAGTTCAAACAACTTTCCCATGGCCGGAAACTTACAATCAAAAGAAAGCGGAGGAGAACAAAAGGCGTGCCGAACTTTAAACTTAAGATGAAAGACTCATACCAATTCTTTGGGGGTTGCCAAACTTCATGCACGGTCTCAGAGGAGGTCTAATAAAAAGGGACTGAAACAAGCAGAAGTGGTCCCGGTTCCAGAATTGCTGTCAGAGAGACTGACGGATCCACGTTGCTTGAGAGAGAAGTTTCCCGCTTCCAGAAAGGAGCTTCTCGGTTCGAGACGTCGCTAGAGAGAGAGACTACTTCTAGGTCGCAGACGAGGTTTCAAATTGCCGAAGGGAACAGTTCATTGCCGGAAAAAAGTTTCCAAGCCAGGTTAATGTCAGACATTCACCAGTGTGTTGGATTTTCATTACAATTTGATGAATCAAACGATTCATCAAATTGTACTTTTATTACCATTTTAGTACCATTAACTGATATCGCTCATAATTATAACTCATAAATATAACTGATAATAAGATTATACCATTACTGGGAAGGACTAGGGGAGAAGACATTTTTTCGGCATTTGATGAATTTGTGAAACAACACAAACTTCCGCTTTTTAAACTTGTGTCCATTACTACTGATGGTGCTCCTGCAATGATAGGTAATAAATCAGGCTTCATTTCATTATGTAAAAACGATGACAAATATCCAGATTTTTTAACGTACCACTGTATTATTCACCAACAAGTACTGTTGGTGTATTACTCCTGTTGCAGGAAAAGCCTTGCAAATTGGTTATTTAAATTACAGGCAGATGATGATAGGAAACTTCTGTTGTACAATAATGTTCGCTGGCTCAGCAGAAGTCAATTTTTAGAAAGATTTCTTGTATTAATTAACGATATAAAAAATTCATTGATGAAAAAGGAGTATTTATCCACAATTGAGTGATTAAAGATGGTTGTTACACTTATCATTTTAGTAGATTTCTGTACGAAATTAAGCAATTTAAATTTAGAGTTACAAGGTAGAGATAAAAATTTAATTGACATGTTAAGTTCAATAAAAACTTTCCAAAAATACTTCCTTTTATTAAAGGAAAAGATAAATGACCGCGAATTTAGACATCTCCCATATTTATTATAAATTTTTGAACAAAATCAAGAAATGCTTCGCTATGATTTAAAAGAATTTATTCGTGAAATAGAATTAATTGAGGAAGAAATAAATTCAAGATTTAAAGATTTTAATAAAACTAAAATAATTGTATCTTTTATCAATAATCCATTTCAAGAAAACTTGAACATCACAGAAATTTCAAATAAAATTAGTGGGCTGTTTGATATAAACCAAGCTGAAGTAAAACTTGAGATAATAAACATTGAGAATAGTTTACATTTAAAATCAATAAACAATGAAATTATTTGGAAGAATGCACATGAAAAATTCCCAATATTAACTGATATTGCGCGAAAAATTCTGTCATGTTTCGGATCGACATACTTGTCAGAATCCGCTTTTTCAAATATGACAGTCATAAAAAATCAATTAAGAAACCAAATTACAAATGATCATTTGGATGATTGTCTACGATTGGCCACTTCTTCATATCAACTTGACTATGAAAATATTGCGAGGTCCAAACAATGCCAAATTTCACATTAACTTTTTTTTTGAATCAACCGGCATTTTGTAACTTGTGAGTTTGTAATCAATCTGTTGGGTTTTTTTTCTAACTTTGGTTTTCCAAAATAGAGAAATAAATATTTTATTCCTATATATTTGTTTTTTTTGTTGTATTAAAATATTTGTTGTATTAAAATAATTAAAAGTGATTTTGGTTAGTTTGGGTTTCTTTTTAAAACGTTATAAGAGCAGAGCACAATTTTCAAGTAACAAAATCCGAAACGCCATCTATCCCTGCGGATTGGTGCCGAAAATGAATCAATAATGATAAAGGTGGCAGGAAAATTGATGCTAGATGTTCTAGAAATCTGGGTTAATTTTAAAAGACACTGTTATTCATCTATACTGATTATATTTTGAAGAAAAGTGGCATTAACATCGCCAAGTTTGATAACAGATTTAATCTGTTATTGTTACCAGATATTGTTACCAAGTTTGATAACAGATTTACTAAATTTAAATTTAATTTAATTTAATTTAAATTTAATCTTTATGCAGACAATGTCATACTTCTGACAGTCTACATCTATGCCACAAGTACAACTCATTTACACATTGCAACATAATTGTATAATACACATAATCACTGCACTGTAATAGGACTATCTCAATGCTTGATATTGAATACAAAGGGGAGCTTATTATCACTTATTATTTCTGAACACATTCTGAGCAGTTGGTTTCTGGTGACCAACCATTGCCAATGTTAAGTTAAACTATCAACCAATTTAGGGTATAGTGAGCTCATATCATCTCTACCATAACCACAATTCGATTGTGCTATTCAGCACAAAATAAATGCACTGATATTCAGCAAATTAACTATCCAATTAACTATCCCAAATGTGTTTTAAAATTTCTGCTAGAAAATAGTTCACTGAAGTAATTCTGATCTTGCCATGTTTGCAATCTCAAACTGCTTATTTAAGCGGTATTGTTGCTGTGAAACTTAGCTGGGATTTGCAGCAGTTTGTTACAAGATGTTATTTTTTACAAAATGCACCGTATTTCTCATTAGCAAATAAAGTGCAAATGAAAAACCTTGCCAACAAGAATTACTTATATCGACTTATGGTTTATTTCAAACTAATTATTGCACAATTATACACAAAATGACTGTTTTCTGACTGGGAAATATCCCACAATCTGAGAAATTTAAGTAATCTACAGTTTATCTGATTATATACTGTGAGGGCAGTTTGCCATTCTAATAATTGAAGGGTTAGATAGAAGCCAGTTTGATAATTCAATGGTCAGTTATTTAAAAGGTGATTGTTTTGAAAGTCAGATAAATGGTAGATCACTGTAAATAAAATTCCATCTATGACTGCAAAATTTAATTTTCATTAGAATATCAGGAACTTTTTTTAATATTTAATTCTCCACTGCTAGTCCTAATCATTGCTTCCATATCTAATTTTATGGTTAGACATTATATACCACAAAATCACACATCAACTATAAGTAATGTAATTTTTAGTAAGTTTTTTAAAACATTTTAAATGTTTTGATATAATTTTCTGTAGAGAAGAAACTACTTTTTATATATAATTTAAAAACTAACTAGAAGAAGAAAAATACTTGCATCACTGTATGCCAGATGCTTCAATGCATATCCCTGATGTTCGAGCATTACTATAGAATAGTTACTGAGCATGCTTTTTTGTAATAGTTATTCCAAACCATTACTGAAATATTTTTTTTCTTTCTAGAAATCTTCTAGAAAGAAAAAAAGGAAGAAAAACTTATCAACCTCAGAAAAATAATATGTTACCTGATCAACAGGCTTGAATCCCGTGGAAAAAGCCAGCTACAATAAATCATTTCTCATAAGCATACCAGTAACCTTTCTCTCCTTAAATGCTAGAGGTGTGCCAGACCACAGCGAAACAGTCTCGTCCTGCAGCATATCCTTGCCCATCAGCCAGAAACACACATACTGGCCACTCAATTAGAAACTTCTATTGACGATTGCTAGTACTGATCCCCTTCAATTTCCTGCGAATAGCTCGCTGAGATATCGGTCGGTAACAGCCTGCATTAAATGCTTTGGTCAATTGCTGCACGCAGGAAGTTCTGTTTGTCCGTACAAGCCTTCTGAGATGGTGGCGATCTCGTTCCTGACAGACTGGCTTAGGACCAAAGTTACGCCTCTTGGACAAGCAACGTAGATTATTTTTCTCTGATTCAACACCCAGGATATCTCACCTTTTGATAAACCAGTCTGCTCTGCTGTCTTCAAAATCGTGGCTCCAATCAGACGGTCATCCACAATAAGCCCTTTATCGAACTCCTAAAGATACTTTGTTTTTTCCATTGTGATGAACACTGTTGACAATTACTGACTTTTGTTGACTAATGTATTTTGCATATACGTTTCTTAAGTGACCTTTACATACATCTGCATCAATTTTTCTAATTCAGTGGTCGGTATGTGGAGATATGCTGAAGGAAACTAACTTCGATTCCACACAAAACCTTCAGACCGCCTCTTGAAACGCTGTCCATACCATTCACCACTGCCCTGCCATACAATTTCATGAATCAAGAGTTACTGTTGGTATCCACCAAAAACCTCCCTAAAATTACTGTTTATCGGTATCTTTCCCGGTTGCGCAATTTATGAAACCATTAAAACTCCAAGGGGGAAGAGAATGCATATAATGTTCATATACAACAGGACGAACAGTTTGCAGTGCGGGTACTGGAGTTAGCTCAAAATCACCGCAGCAAAGTTAATGAAGATCAACCACCTCATACTGACAAAGGATTTCAACTGCACTCTGAATCATGGACAGACTAGCTCAGTTTCTTCAGGATGTCATCAATAACTACGAGCTGACTATCTTCATACACTTACACCCACATGAATTTTTTTTTCCTGAAGGGGCAAAACTAGATCTACCAGGGTCTTTTACCAAGGACGTCTCGATAGATACTACGCATCCATGCACATCCTTCATAAGGAGCATCAAATAATCTTCCATCTTATGCATTAGATCATGATTCCATCCCTCTAAGCATCTGAATCTCTGTGCACAAAAAGGAGCATAATGGATGTTTAAGAGCATCTTGTTACTAAACACAGAGTATCTGAAGTGCTCCAGAAACTATACTGCCACTCTCATCAGGGACATGTCTACTTCCCAGCCAATTTCTGATTGGTTTTCATTCTTAAAGATAAAGTTAAGGTTTTTACTCAAAAACAGTCTTACATAATCTTCAACAACAACTGCAATTAAATTATTAGGACTCTGAGGAATACCAGTCCCTAGTAGCCACTTCTAGAGTTTGTATCTAGAGCGCTCTGTAAAGGTGAGCCCTAATAAAAGCACGACACTTTTCTTTTCACTGGAAAGACGTGAAGACGTCAACATGAGTCCACCACCATTTCTACTATAACAACAGATAGTGGCAGTATTATAAACGATTATGATGAAATCATCTTATTGTGTATATTATTATTATTATTATTCGTGACATCCAAGGAGTCCGAAGACTCATCACGGGAACACACCTATTGTACAACTCTCCGTCTCCACCAACTACTACACCGAACCTCTATTACCAATCAGCGCCATCTAGTGGCCAGTACCACCACAGCTAGTATTTTTTGTCTGTAAATTGCGTGTGTTCTGAAGGGCCAACTTGTCTGTATGCGAGATTAAAAACCCGAGTTTCCGGTTTTTTAGAAAAAATCCTGCTACCTCCGTATGAGATAGGCTAACTCACCTTCAATTGAAAAACGTCCCTATAAAGATTCCTCCCGTCATGACGAGAATAGAACTTAGGTCTTTTCCGATCGAATGGCGCAACTTACCGTCGTTCTTCCAATTGCGCTACGGAGGCGCATATGCCTTGCAGTACTATAAAAACTTATACCTAGCTATCGCAACATCCATTGCCACTTGTATAATCCTCCTTGGTGTGAAAACACTCTCACTCGCGATGCAGCATAAGACAAAACTTCTCATTATGCTACATGATCTAACAACTGCCTGCACTTCTTTACCAAAAGATAAATCTCCTGGCATGGAGAGGCTTATTACTGAATTTTACCAGTTCTTCTGTCTGCGCGGTTAGCCTAGTGGCTATGCACTTCACAACCATAGGCCTGAGGAAGGAGTGTTCTATGTTCGATTCCGTTGACGACGTGAGGAGCTCAAGAATCTTCCTCAGCCGTAGCCAAGTTAGCCGGTCTTCGGCGTGGACAGCAGGGTATTTTCCACCAGTTTATCTGGGGGTTTTCAGCCCTCAGGTAGGCAAACTATCCCCGTGAACACACAGGATACAATCATAGGATATAGTACGGCAAGGAAGGCAACAGGAAACCACCTTTCTCATAATCATCCCCCCGGTACGGTAGAATATAGCTACCCCCACAAGCTGTATGACTGAGGGAATAGAACCAGTCCTTCTGGAACAACGTGGACCTATTCTCCACAGAATATATGTGGAAGCTACTAACAACTGCTTCCCACCCAGTATGAAACATCTGTTATTAAGCTTATCCCAGAAAGGAGACCTTACAAAATTAGGAAACTGGCGGGCCATCTCTATTATAAACAGCAACTGCAAAAAAATATCAAAAGCTATTGCCAACAAACGCAACCCTGCGCTCAACAAAATAATAAACAGGTACCAGGACGATCCATTCCACGAAAACCTCATAAGGGATCTGATAAGCATGCCGAAAAACAATAGTGAAACTATGGGCCTTTTGCTAACACTAGAAAAAGCTTTCGACAACATTGATCAGTGCTACTTATTCAACTAACTGAAAGACTTTGATTTTGGTTCAGGAATCGTTCAAGACATTAAGTTGTTATATGCTAATGCTCACTTTGTAGGAAAATGAGCAACAGGTTCAATAATCTAAATCATACAGTACAGGCATTATACAAGGTTGTCCACTTTCTGGTCCCATTTTCACAATTGCTATAGTATCTTTTGTGCGCCTAGTAAACATGTTGCTTAGTCTATCCTATTCTAAATTCTCTTAGTGAGCCATAACACTGGCAGAATATGCTGATGATGTTACTGTTACAGCCTGCAAAGAGGGGGTGGGGGATTTCTCCAATATAAAAACAGCATACCAACAATACCAAGCAAGCAGTCTCAGGAACCAAACTAAATGCACATTTACCTACACGCCGCTGTGTGTGTTTCAATGGAGAAACTAATCCGACGAACCAATTCCTAGCCACCGGTCTGCAAAGGGAAAGAAATACTTGGGACGTCATTCGGGGGATACACCTTATGTGAACAAAAAGTGGGATACTCTCATTAAGTGTTTGGATGGTACTTATTATTGCAATATTCAGTTTCTTCTCTATGCCTTTTCTACAGATAACCCTAAATTGTTACCGTTTTGCTAAACTGGTATCTATAATTGGGCCATTCTTCATTTTCAGCCAACTCGGAGTAAATCTCAACCGTTCCTCTTTATTCATCTTACATTGAATAAGCGTATTTTATTCTCGGATATTAAACTGCATCAGTTCAAAGAACAATTTTCTTTTAACTCTGGACTCATCCCAGTACTAGTATTAAATTAGAGATTTTCATCGTTTAAAGAGACTGAGATTGGTATCAAGATAATTTATTTTATTATTTTTGGAGGCCATAGCTTTAACGCCCTTATGTTATAAATGGTATTTTCTTGAGTTAGAAAACCATGCAGAAATTAGCATTTAAGAACACGCAAAGAAATTTTAGAGGTTTTGACTATTTGTGTTGAACAACAAGAACATCGAAAAGCGCTGCCTTCAGCAAAATTGTAGACACGAGCTACAATCAACTGAAGAAGCTTATTAAAAAGAGGATAAGGATGTCTGTTCCTGTTTATACGTCTATTATGTCACTATTTATGAAAATATTTGTACATCTGTTTAACTTTGATCCATATCTCATGTTGATTTGATTTTCATTTGCCACATGTGTACCTGATTTTGCTCACTGAACCTCATGGAAGTTATTCATGTTTTTATCAACTGGAAAATATTTAATCTTTTCAGTTTTGTTTACGTATGTGCATACTATTTCCTGTATATGTTGGGAATTAATATCAAAGGTGAAATTTCATTACACTGAGCAGAGTTCGAATGAAGTTGAAAGAGGATAAAGTTTCTGCTTCATAACGGAGGTGATAAGGCTAAAGTTTCGAATTACAGACGATCTATATGCCGCTTAAAGTATTGGAGAAGTAGTCAGACTGGGTTGATAACAACATAATTCTCTTTGGTGGTCACTGTGGGTTTACTAAGGGAAGATTGTGATTTAGTAATTTGCTTACTTATTATAATTGGATGATCAATGCATTGGATAAAGGTGATGCATACACAGTGGTATATCTAGATTTTCCAAAGGCCTTTGATAGATTGCCACATGATAAACTGGTGATTAAACTGGAAAGCTTTGGGTTGGATAGTAGGTTAGTACATTGACAAGAGGTTGATGTCTCATAGGCATCCGCAAGTTGTGTATGGAGGAACGATATCCCAGAAGAGGAAAGTTACTAGTGATGTATTCCAAGAGTCTGTTTTTGGAGCAGCTACTCTTTAACTTATATATGTTAATGATATCGGGAGGGGCTCTGATGGTGACATTCAACTTTTTGCGGATGATGCAAAATTGGACAGAACTAACGACTGAAGCTGAAATAAACAATAATGAATGAAGTCGTGGCTTTGCAAGAGGACTTGAAAGCGATAGTTAAATGGTAAAGTGATTGGAGTTGCCAGTTAAATGTTACTAAATGTCAAGTTTGAAATTTTGGAAAGCAATGATGGAATGCATGGTATACGATTGGTGGAAATATCTTGGAGAAGGTATAGGATATGAGGGATCTGGGAGTGATAGTGGATAAGGAACTAAAATTTCGGGGACACATTGCTAGAATCGTGATGACAACATAATGGATTATGGCAATAATGCGGTGGAAGCTGACATATAGACGTAAGGATGTTATGGCTCCACTGTATAAGGCTTTGATTAGGCCACATATGGATTATTATGCACAGATTTGGTCACCTGGTTTTCAAAATATGCGTAGATATTGTAAAAGGTCAAAAGACAATTGACTAAGGTGATCTTTGCTCTCTAGAATGGTGATTATTATCTCCCCATCCTCATCTTATCCACTAGGATCTGCAGTTTGCAGAGTCTAGTGGATAAGATGAGGATGTGGGGAAGGGGGGGGATAGTACTCAGACATATAAGTTATTAAGGGGTATTATCGAGGTGGTTTTCAGGATATATGGCGTGAGTAATGGATATTTAGTGGGGTGTTGCTATAAGTCGGGGAGCATACCGAGTGAAGAGTAGGAGATGTTTTGGCAGTTGAGCTTGGCGAGTGCAAAACGAATGATCGCTATGGGACATTTTAACTACAGCAGTATAAATTGGGAAGAATAAAGTGTATATAGTAGTAAGGAAATAGAAATCTGGAATTCTTGAGGGAGAAATGTTTTAAAAAAAATGTAGTAGAAGGAGCACGAAGTTCAAAAGTTTTGGATTTCGTCATAGCATCAAAAGGCCTACGAGATGCCTTTTCTTCCCCTGATTGGAGAGAGTGACCAAGTGGTTTTGACTTGGAAGATGAATAGACGCAGGAGTATCAAAGAAAGGACAGTATGAGAATGAGATGAGATGAGAGATGGTGAGGTTGGATCCCTTTTGCGAAATAAAAGGCAGGACTGCGTTTTAGCAGCATTGAAGGTGACTAGGTTATCCTTGCCCCATTGAACGATGATATGGTGATCAGTGTTTAAAGCACTAGTTGATGATCTTGATATCAGTGAACTACATGGTTTGTCAGAGGTGATATGCATAGGATTTGAAGTGATTGAGAGTAGGCAATTTATGATTAAGAGAAAGAGAGTAACCGAAAGAAGTCCTGAGGTACCCCAGCATTGGTGGCAAAGCTCGAAGAGAGGAGGCTGTTCATCATGACATCCAATGAATCCTCCAGAGAGAAAGCTGCTAACTAGTTACAGAGGGTGGCAGATAGACCAAAGGACGGCAGTTTGCAAAGCAGGTCTCGATGCCAAACACGATCAAAAGCCTTGGAAATGTCAAGGGCAACAGCGCACGTTTCTCCAAATCCTTCCATGGCGCGCGTCCAGTGGTGAGTAATGTAGGATAAGATATCAGCCATGGATCTGGATTGCCGGAATCCATACTGGTGGTCACTAATTAACTGATGAGCTTCCAGGTAGTGAAGAAGTTGACCATTGATGGCAGTTGGACGGTAGGCTTTTGTCTCCAGTTTTGGAATGGGTTGAATATATATTAGTTTCCAGGTGCCAGTTGAATATACCAGATTGAAGAGACGATAGAGGCTAGGTGTTAGCTCTTGCGCACAACGTTTGAATACAATAGGAGCGATGCCATCGGGACCAGACGACTTTGTGGTGTTCAGGTTGTCTAATATTCTTCTTATGTCTTTCTGCCGAAAGGCTACAGAAGACATATGGTGCTCAGTTATATGGAAAGTGATTTGCTTTCGCCGTCTATGCAGGAGGTACAGGAAAAGAAGGATACCAGAAGGCCAGCTTTTTTCTTCGGGTGTTGTATCAGTGATGCCATCTGAATGGGAGAGAGAGGAGGGAGTGCAGGTGAGCAGAAGTTGCATCTGGTATAACTGTCATATCTAACATTTTTGTCTTCCAAGACACTTACATCTGATTTTACAAGTTTTAATTTTAATGTCTTACACCTGACTTTATATCAAACCGTCTTCCTTCAATTCTAGCGACTGACTTGCAACTAAATATAGACTACGTATTGCTCTGCATTGTGTTCCATTTACCTCATATAATTGTAATGTTTTTGAAGTTTTCCACTGGACACTTGTTGTATGCTTTTCCAGATCTATAAAACTTAAGCAAAGATTCTTGTCATATTCCCATGATTTCTCAACTATTTGTTGTAAAGTAAAAATGCGATCTCGACAACCTCTATTTGGACTGAATCCAGTTTGTTCTAAAGTTTCTCTTCCACAATTTTTCTTAGCCTCTTCTCAAGTAAAACTTGCATAAATCTTACTTGAATTACATTTTCTTCTGTAATTCTCACATTGAGTTTTACTTCCCTTTTTACATGGAAACTATGTGGACCCTACTCTAAATACCTGGATTTCAACCTTCTGACTAGGCTTCCTGAATAATGCATTGTAGCCATGGCAAAACGTATATAATTCCAGATTTCAGCATTTCTAGTAAAATACCATCTACTGCAGCTGGCTTTCCACATTTCAGGTTTTTGATAATTTTTTCTACTTCAAGTATTGACGTGTACTACTGTTTGCGTTTCTCTTGATTATATTTATATTCTTCCCAGGGTGAGGAACCTTTAACCACTTTTATGCTGCACACTTCATATATAATAAATTGCACTAAAATTATAGAGGTCGTATGCATACGATATTCCACAATATTAGAAATTATTAAAATTCACAAGAGTGTTTTATTTAATTTAAATACCTCAAGGGTTCACTTTAGTGAGTCCGGGCATGGCAAACCCGAGACACAAGATGCTGGGCCATGCCTTACTTCATGTAATATACATCTGTTTGGTCCTCTCCCCTTCTTTCTTTGCTTCTTTCTCCTTTCCTTGCTCCTTCCCCCTGATGCTATTAGAGTGTTCGAGGGCTAGGGGTGAGTCTTTCCTATCTTGTTAAGTCATTTCGTCTTACGCAGCCACCGAAGGAGGCAAGCTAGCCTCAATAGGTGCCGGTCTCAAGCCCGGATAAATGGCGAGGGTTGATGTCAGGAAGGGCATACGGTCGTAAAACTTCACTGCCAGCTCTAGCTATGATATGAGTCAAAGAGAAAATGATATAAGGGCTAGGGCGTACTCATTAAGCGACGCGCAGCCACATCGCCCTACAGCTGCGAGAAGTGGACGAGGGCTACCGCATCAAGGGCGGGTGCGGTTAAAGAAGCGAGCCCATCAGGTGGAGAGGATGTTGCGAGTGGGAACACTGAATGTTGGAAGCATGACTGGAAGGGGAAGAGAGGTGGCAGACATGATGAGGAAGAGGAAGTTGGACATTTTATGTGTACAGGAGACAAGGTGGAAGGGGGGAAAGGCAAAGGAACTGGGAGATGGATATAAATTGTTCTACTCTGGAGCGAATAACGAGGGAAGAAATGGCGTAGGAATTGTGGTGTGTGGCAGAATGAAACGCGAAGTACTGGAAGTGGGTAGCAGGAACGACAGGATCATGCAAATGAAATTGGGTCTTGTAGAAGAGCAGGTGGTCGTATTATGTGTATATGCCCCGCAAGTTGGCTGTACAGCAGAGGAGAAAGATGAGTTCTGGAACGTGTTAGATGAAGAAATGACGGAACTGGAAGACCACGAGATGGTGATTGTCGGAGGGGACTTGAACGGGCACATAGGAAGACAGAATAGAGACTGTGAAAGGGTGCATGGTGGCAACGGAGTGGGAAAGATGAACCAGGAAGGAGAGAGAGTTGTGAACTTTGCAGGAACGTTTGATCTACCAATGGTGAACTCGTTTTTCTACAAGGGGGAAAACATTTGATAACATTTAGGAGTGGTAACAACTGTTCACAAATTTACTACATTTTGACTAGAAGAAAACATCTCAAGGTTGTGGCAAATTGTAAAGTAATTCCAACAGATCAAGTGGCACAGCAACACCGACTGCTGTGCGCAGACTTTAAAATATGATCGAAGAAAAGAACCTCTGGAAGCCATGGGATGAAGACAATTAAGTGGTTTTGCTAAAAAGAAGAGAGTGTGAGGAATCGTTTTAGGGAGAGGGTGTTAGAGAGGATTTCGGATGGCTTGGAAAGTATACAAGATTGGTGGAAACATAATTCAAAAGTAATCCTGAGCTGTGTAATCGAGGTGCTTGGTGAGACATCTGGAAAGATTAGAGAGCAGAAAGAGGGTTGTTGGTGGAATAATAATGTACAAGTGGCAGTGACAGCTAAGAGGAAGGCAAAGCAAAAGTGGGATGAGTCAAGAGTGGAAGAGGACAGAGAGGTGTACAGAGAGAGAAAGCAAGAAGACAAGAGAGTTCTGGCACAGGCGAAGGCCATGGCATATCAAGATCTGTATGATCAATTAGAAACAAAGGAAGGACAGAGAAAAATTTATCAACTAGCGAAATGTAGAAATAAAGCAGCAAAGGACATTTTACATGTGAGGCAGATCAAAGACGCTGAAGGAAGAGTATTATGGAGGGATGTGGACATAAGAAACAGATGGAGAATATACTTTGAGGGACTTTTGAATGAGGAAAATGCAAGGACTTACAGAGAAGATGGGCAGCCTTCTGAGGGGATGGTGCAGAACATCAGTAGAGTGGAAGTGACGGAGGTCATGAAGAGGATGAGGAATGGAAAATCGGTGGGCCCCGACAGGATTCCAGTGGAGGCATGGAAAGCACTGGGGTAAGAGAGAATTGACCTGCTGTGGGACCTGTTCATGAAAGTTTGCCAACAGAAAATATACCCAAGGAATGGAGGGAGAGTACTCTTGTCCCCATCTACAAGGGTAAAGTGGATGCACAAGACTGTAAAAATTACAGAGGAATAAAGTTGATGTCCCACACAATGAAAATCCTAGAAAGGGTTCTTGATGGAAGATTGAGGAAGGAGGTGGAGATTGCAAAGGAACAATTTGGCTTCATGCCTGGTAGATCAAAAACAGATGCTATCTTTGGGTTACGGCAGATGATGGAAACGTTTCGAGAGAAACAACGGGAGCTACATCTGGCATTTATTGATCTGGAGAAAGCATACGATAGAGTGCCAAGGCAAGAAGTCTGGAGGTGTCTGAGGGAGAAGAAGGTTCTGGAGAAATATGTCAGGTTGGAGCGGGAGATGTACAGAAATGTGAAGACAAGTGTTCGGACCTGTCTCTGACAGACTGAAAATTTTCAAGTAACAGTTAGCTTGGATCAAGGGTCAGCATTAAGTCCGTTTCTGTTTAACATTGTGATGGAGGTGGTGACGGAGGAGGTGAGAGAAGATGCGCCTTGGACAATGTTGTATGCAGATGGCATCTTGCTATGTGCATATTCAAGAAAAGAAGCGGTAACTAAACTGGAAAGATGGAGAAAAGTACTGGAAGAGAGATGTATGAGACTGAGCAGAAGTAAGACAGAGTATATGTGTTGCACAGTGGGCGGCGGCCAGGAGATACACCTGGAGCTGGAAGGAAATGTCATCAGGAAGGTGAGGGGCTTTAGATACTTTGGTTCAACAGTGGAAGAAGATGGAGGAGCTGAGAAGGAAGTGGGATGCAGGATACAAGCGGGTTGGAGGAACTGGAGGGAGATGGCTGGAGTGTTATGAGATAAGAGGGTGCCGATTAATCTGAAAGGCAAAATCTATAGGACAGTAGTGAGGCCAGCTATGACGTATGCTATAGAAACTGTGGCCCTGAGGAAAAATAACATCAGCAGGATGGAAGTAGCAGAGATGAGAATGCTTAGGTGGATGTGCGGTGTGACCAGAAAGGATCGTTTGAGAAATGACTATGTAAGAGGAACAGTGAAAGTTACGAACTTAGGAGCGAAGATACAGGCGGCAAGGTTGAGATGGTTTGGTCATGTGATGAGGAGGGAGAACGAATATGTGGGAAGAGAGGTCATGCAGATGGATGTGCAAGGAAGGAGGAAGCGTGGACGGCCAAAGAAGAGATGGAGGGAGCTGGTAGAAGAGGACTTGAGGATGAAGAACTTGGATGTGGTGACAGCCCAAGTCACCTCATTATCAACAGTGACCTCACTTAAGCGGGAGAAGCTGCAGAAAAAGAAGAAGACATTTTATTTAATTTAAACTGAAATATATGATTTTAATGACCAGTGATTTATAAACATAAATCAAAAATGATTTATAAATCATTTGTGATCTGAAGCAAGATCACAAATGATTAAATGCCGCACAGTTCAAATTAAAGTCTTGATTTGCATGTGAAACGTTTATTCACAACAATAGGTTGTGCTGAAAAAAAAAGACAGCATACATCCAGCATGTTTTCTGTAGTACCCACCAACGAAAAGTTATTAGTAAACCTATACTACATTTGTACTGTGGGTGGGTTAAGTGGGCTTCAATTTGAAGAATATTGTGAAAAAAAAAAACGATGCCTCGAAGCATTTGCTCGAATATAGTTAACAACAATAATAACTTTCCTTAAAGTGTCATTTAAAAGAGTAGATTTGGAGCAAACATTCTGTTGATGTAACATGCGATGCACTGAAATCAAGTTATCGAAATTTTGTATTTCATTTTGTAGCAATCCAAAAATCCTTCATGTTTTATTCTCACAGAAGGAGCACCATCTGTGCATATAACACGAATATAAAATCAAACTTGCACTGAGTCAGTAATATCAGACAAACTTCTACTCGTTTAGCTTGTTCTATTTTATTTTATTATACTTCATACTGATAGAGCAGTACTACTCTTACATAACGTCAGAAAGGACTTAAGAAGGCCAAAGCCTCTAAAATAGACCAAAGCTTTTACATAAAAAGAAAGATTAGAAGGGCATCACCCGACGCCAGTCCTTGGAATCCTATTTGTCATGGGCTGATGGTAACGCCAGACCACCAGTGTATCCTGCAGGGTCCTCAAAGAAATAACTTTATCATCACTCCTGGATAAACCAGGTAAGGACAAGTCTCTGTAGCTAGCGGCACTCCACACACCGTTCATAGAGACGGTTGCGCCGGTTAAACGAGGAGCCACCCCAAATTCCCCTTCTATTTGCCTGGCAAGGTCAGTATTTTGCTGTTAGTACTGAACCTTGCTCTTATGGCAATAGGTAAGTGAGCGCCCAGTACACACTACCTGAGCATCAATCACCCAAACACTACCACCATCTCTCCTCATTACTATATCTGGCATTACTATATATAGTTACTGAGATAAGAGCCAATAGGCTCTTATCTCAGTATCTAACACCAGAAGTGGTTCTATAGTGTGGTTCATCTGTGGTCTCCCAAACTTTGTTATTAAAACGATTAGCCAATACGGAGACCACAGCATCAGGTATCTGCACACGGACATGTGTCCGGAAACAGCGTTCGAAAATATGAGACAAAGTCTCGCTGTAACGGCAGCCAGCCCTACAGCTAAAACAGCAATAGATATTGACAGCACTGCCATATAGCAACACGTGCAAAATTAAACAAGTTATTTTAATCACGTTGAAGTCCCACCCAGCGCTTGTAATGTTGTGTCCCATTCTTGTTTATTTATATATTTTCTTTATACTTTCCTTTCCTTTATATATCTTATCCCTTTTCTTCGCGTATCGTCACCTCAGTACAAGAAATCTAAGCTCTTGCTCCTCTTAGTATCCTAAAACATTTATTTTTTAAAGCTGTCATTTAGGATATTTATTTTATAAAGATATTTAAAACAAGAAGCAAAATCCTAAATAAGTCTAGACATGAATTAATCATGCAGTCGTAACCTTGATCTCGTAACTTAACGTTTTCTTCTCCCACCGCGCCTAGGTTCATACATTATAACAAGCAGTGCATTGAATGGCAATCTCAAACAACTGAATATTTGATAAGCAAAAGTTTATTAAACTCATCAATACAATACAATACAATACATTGAATCCTAAAAACTACAATTCAATACTAAAATAACACAATGTTAATAAGTCTAGCAAAATACAAGAATGAAAATTTCACACTAGCACGTGGGATAATCTGTTATGTATCCACAAAAGACTTTACACACACAAGATAAAGGGGCTTTCCTGTCAATGATTAAGTTGGCTTAAATCCTTCATCCGCTTAAGCACAATAATGTAATACAATATTTCAATTAGACACAAATGGATTACACACATTAATTCACAAGTGTTATGAGGGCTTAGCAATTCCGTTGCTAAAATGATCGCCACATTCAATTCTTTTGACCTTTCTCAGTTAAGGGGAAATTACATAGACTAGTATTTATACACACTGTCGCTCGTTCAGTATTGCTGATAAACTAGTTCTCTCTTTCTCTATACTATTAAGTGAGCTAAAGTCCTAGTTCAACTCTTATTCAAGTCCTTCAATTGCTTAGTAATACGAATTACAATTACAATTACAAACAAAATCAAACGTTAGCGCGAAGGTCATGCGCTTATCATAATCTGTTGTAGTTAGTGCTTGCACACGATTGAAGTTATACGGATAGAAGTGAAGCATTTTCCGTAGTATTTTCCAGACTGGACCATAAGCCATATCAAGTTTGCGAGATATGGCACGAGCGCTTTGACCAGTACTGGTCCCTGAGTCATCGAACACTGCAGTAGCAACGTCTGTTACTGTCTCTTCTTGCACTACTGCTTTACATCCTCTGCCAGGTCTAACTCCTAGTGATCCAGTTACTTCAAACTTCTTAATCATAGCCAGTGGCGCACTCAGGATTTAATCTTGGAGGGGGTCGAGCGCTCAGGATTTAACCTTTGGGGAAGGCCGAGTTGAGTAGACGTTTTGCAAATACACACTACACATCGCATACGACCTATAACTGAGCATCTGCAGTGATCGCTAATTCATAAGTAGCACACAACATAAATAAAAAAAAATGAATTTTAATTAGGAAAAGATTTTTGGAAATTTTTCTAGTGTTTTTTCCTTTTCTTTGGGGGGTGGCCGGACCCCTTGGCTCCCCCCCTCTGGGTGCGCCACTGATCATAGCTCTCAGTGCTACAACTGACATAGGACCTGTATGCAGGTTATAAAGCCTTCTAAATTCCCGAAGGGCCGCCACGGCATTGCACTGTTTAAGGTAAAACAATTTAACAAGTAAAGAATGCTGAGGCAAGGTAGGACGCATATTGAGCACATTTCGTCAGTCATTCGAATAACTGCCTGAACGTTCCCAATCACTTTTTAAGTGGAATTGGTGGCGCTGCTGTCACATATGCACAGTAAAATTTGCATAATCCTTTTTACCTGCGTTTACTGCAAATATTTGACTGCTTTCGGCTCCGCCAGCGCCAAAATGTCCCCTATCGGCGACTTTTGGTACTAAAATTTTTTTTCGCGGAATTCATCTCCCCATTCCTTTGAAAGTCTTAATATAAAAGTGGTCTCATTCTGCATTAGCTTTAGCTACAGATACCTCCAAGAGGGAAAGTAATTCATGGCCACCCTGCATATCCTTTTTTCTGCATTTTGTCATTTGTATTTGTATTTTTCTTATAGATTCTCTGTGCAATACAGATATTTCATAACAGATATTTTAATAATAATAATTTTTATTTTTATTTTACTTCTCTACAAAAATTCAGTATACAAGTTATTAAGTACATTCTTTTATTATATACTTAACGTGTTTGTTTGGATGGTATCTCTGCTATCTTCTTGGAAGCTTTGGCAGAGCTTATAAATAGATGGCGTTGGTTTCGTGGTTTGTTTCAGTACCCGTCGCGAGCCATGTGTAGATTTAACTGTTTATATGTATGTAATTGGAAACATATATATATATATATATGTATGTATGTAATAAAATTTTTACCTTGGGGATATTGTATATTAGGATAACCAAGTTATTTTATAAACTTGGTTATTTTGACTCCTAATCCCAAGTATGCAAACAATTAAGTTTGCGCCTGAAACAAAGTTCAAGTCTAAAGATGTTACAACACCACAGCAACTCATTGTAAAGGTGGGTATAGATCTGATCACTATTCTTAGTATTTTCCCATAATGTAAAGCACATCTCACTAGAAAATGTATACTACAATGCATTATGGGTGGGGTTACTACCCAGACCGGTTTCAACCTTTTTTGAGGTCTCCTCAGTGAGTACCTAGACCCTAAATACCAAGGTTATAGTAATACGGAGCCTTATCAACTTTACCTATAGGAGTTGCAACAAGGTGTTTTTATTTTTAATAAAAATCTATGGAGGAGATATAGATGTAATAAAATTTTTACCTTGGGGATATTGTATATTAGATTGTATATAAGAATAGTGATCAGAGCTTTACCCACCTTTACAATGAGTTGCTGTGGTGTTGTAACATCTTTAGATTTGAACTTTGTTTCAGGTGCAAACTTAATTGTTTGCATACTTGGGATTTGGTTATCCTAATATATATATATATATATATGCTTTTTTCAGGTTAAAGTGTAGGGACGACCCCCCCCCCCCACAAAACTACCACTGCATGGTAGTTTTGTGGGGGGGGGTCGTCCCTACACACGAAAAATTAAATCATTACTAACTTCCTATCTACAATTTTCCTCCAAATCAGTCTGTTACTTGTCAAGAATAAAACATTATCAGATCTTATATTTCTATCATCTAAGGAACTTTGTACCATATCAATCCACCTACATCTTGGTCTTCCTCTGGGTCGTTTTCCTGCCAACCTGGCAGAGAACAACTGTTTTGCTAATCTTTCCTCGCCCGTTCTGTTTAAGTGACCATACCACCTGAGATTAGCTCTGCTAATGCATTCCTGGATGCTGACAATGTCAAGTTCTTTCCTAATATCCTTGTTTTTAATATAATATTGCCATTGATGCCATCTATTCCCACCTCTAATCTTTCTCGGGACTCTCTCAGTCTCTAGTCTTGCAGTCTAATCTGCAGTCTCTAGTCTTTGGTCAAGTGTTTTACTTCTGACCCGGCTCTCAGATCCATAAGTTAAAACTCGTTTGAACACTGTCTTGTATAGAGCTAATTTAGTGTTCTGACTAATTTCTCTCTTATTCCATATGAATTTATTCAATTGATTGCCTACCATACCAGCTTTGTAGATTCTGTTGTCTATTTCCATATTTAATTTACCATCTTCAGTAAAAAGCGTGCCTAAGTAGCTGAAATGTTTTACTTGTTCCACAGGTTCCCCGTTCACAACACAGTTGACATTTGAAACAATTCTACCTATTATTATTGTCTTTGTCTTTTTAATGCTGACCTTCATACCATATCTATTACAACAGTTATTCAATTTAGTCAGGGAATCTTGCAAACTTGTAGCGGATTTATTTAAAAGTACAGTATTGTCTGCATAAAGCAAAGAGCTGATATTAACATCTCCAATTCTGATATCATTTTTAATACCACTTTTCTTCATAATGTGATCCATATAGATAATGAATAACAGAGGGGATAATGTACATCCTTGTCTCACACCAGATTTAACATTAAACCATGTTCCTGTACTTCCTTCAATTCTAACTGCTGACTTACAACTCAAATAAAGACTAAGTATTGCTTGATATAATGTCCCATTGACACCATATAACTGTAGCGGATTGAATAGCTTCTCTCTTGGCACCTTGTCATATGCCTTTTCCAGATCGACAAAACTTAAAAACAGATCTTTGTCATATTCCCATGCTTTCTCAATATTTGCCGTAAAGTGAAGATCTGATCCTGACAGCCTCTATTTGGCCTAAATCCAGCTTGTTCTTCACCAAGCTTTTTTTCCACAATTCTTATCAACCGTTTCTCAAGTATACTTGCATAGATCTTGCCAGGAACACTCAGTAGGGAAATACCTCTATAATTCTCACATTCAGTTTTATTTCCCTTTTTATATATGGGCACTATTACAGCTCTACTCCAATCATCGGGAATTCGTCCCTCTGTCCAGGCTTTCTGAACTATGCAGTGCAGCCACTGCAAAACTTTTATACCACCATACTTCAGCATTTCTGGTCGAATATCATCTACTCCTGCTGCCTTTCCACATTTCAAGCCTTTGATGGCTTTTTCTACTTCAAGAATGGATATGTATTCCTGACTATATGCCTGTTGAGTGTTTTTTACCACTGTGCTTGTTTCATTTAGTAATTTCTCTAAGTAATTACTCCATACTTCAAGGATATCTTTTTCTCCCGTTTTCATGTCACCTTTATGATCTCTAACTCCTTTTACAGTACTCTTTCCTCCATTTCTAAGCTTCTTCAACAACCTCCAAAATATTTTGCCACCTTCTTGATATTTATTTTCTATGTCTTTGCCAAAGTCCTCCAATGACTTTTGTTTAGCTAGTTTTGCACAGTGTTTAGCTTTCTTACATTTGTCTCTGTATTTTCTCTAAAAGCAAAAGCTGACTTATTTGCCAGGAACTTTCGATATACTTTCATTTCCTTCACTGCCTCTTTAACTTCCTGTGTCCACCATGGAGTTCTGAGTTTTGTATCCTGGCAGACAAACTCACCACATGCCTCTCTGGCTGAATCAATCAGGGTTTATTTCAAGGTTTGCCACTGAATCCTCAAGGTTTGGTTCCTGTTCTCAAACTCTTTCATATTTTCTTCAATAATCTTTGTGTATTTTAGGCTACAGTTCACATCTGAGAGCTGCTCAACTTTTATTAGCTTTAAAACTGTCTTACATGTTATTCTTTTCAATATGAAATTCAATTTTATTCTGCTCAAGACTAAATAGTGATCACTTCCAATTTCAAATCCTCTCTACACTCCGGTGTCTGGCACCAGGGAGAAAACATCACTATCAACAATAACATAGTCAATGAGAAAATTTTTTTTATTCCTTGCCTCTTCTCTCCATGTATATTTGTGCACATTTTTATGTTGGAACATGGTGTTAGTAATAACCAGTCCATGTCCTGAGCAGAAATCCAACAGGTATTTGCCATTATTATTAGCTTTGCTCTTTTCTCTAAATTTTCCCAAAATATTTTTGTATGTCTCACAATCATTTCCTATTCTGCTATTCAGATCCTCGACAAGGACCAACTTTTCCTTTTTCATTGTGTCAATTGCTTTTTCTAAAGCATCAAAAAATTCCTCCACTTCTACCTTAGTAGAACCTTCTGTGGGACCATAGGCACAAATAAGTCTCATAGTCCAGTTCCCCATTCTCATATTTGTCCACATCACTCTACTTGAGACTACCTGCCATTTAAGAAGATTAGCCTCGTGTTCTGTGTTGAATACTATGTCTACTCCTTTTTCTTGATTGTCATTTCCTGAATATAACATTTTGTATTTATTGCTCTACAAATCTATTATAAATAGTTAAAATTTATCTAAACTTATGTACACAAACACTAACAGACCATACATGAAGTTCGCAGTCAAGAGAAATATAAGCAAATGTAAAGATGCAGAATTAAAACATAAATGCATAAAATTAACTATTACTAATGAAATAGTTAAATTAAATTAATTAGCATAAATTAAAAATTTTATAACGATGCATTCATTCATTAGTGTATAGGCTAGGCTACTGTGAAGCAACGTATCAATTACACTTGGCTACAATAAAGCTATCACACTGTTGCTTCTTAGTTATCAATGCATGAATTGTTATACCTGTAAATACGTATTTCTTTTACATATCATTTCACTTTTGATGTCTAGTGTTAGTGACCCCTCAAAGTCCTGCTATGCTGCCTTACTGTGGCAGGGGGTGGTCCTGGCCAGGATGGGCGAAGCACGTCGGGAGTATCATTACTCCTGGAAGGGCCTCCCAAGGCTTTATGGCCATCCCACTATGCCGAGCTAAATGCTAGCAGCTCCAGGGGTGGCAATGAGAAGTTAGGCAATGAAAAACTGGATCCAGATTCAGACTCTGCAACTAGTTAATGACCGGAACTTGGAATATTAGGACTCTACTACAATCAGGTCAACTCAAATTATTACAGCACGAACTAAAAAGATATGAATGGACTGTTATCGGACTTTGTGAAATTCAATGGCCCAAAACAGGTGAGCTAACAACAGATGAAGGACATTTGCTTCTTTACTCTGGATGTGACTGCAGTGGAAAAGAAGGTGTCAGGTTTTTGATACACAAATCATCACGAAATTCCATCAAGAGGAAAACCACTCGATATCACCACCATACAGGTCTATGCCCCAACCACGGGTCACGAGAACTCCGAAGTAGAGGAGTTTTATGGTCAACTTAATCCAACAATCACCAAAGCGAATAGAAAAGACCTTTTGATTGTACAGGGCGATTGGAATGCCAAAATTGGAACAGACATCAGTAAGGATTTTCTCCCATTTGTCGGACCGTATGGCTATGGGGGAGACAAACGAAAGAGGTTTTAAATTGATCAATTTTGTCTCACAAAATGAACCTACCATTACTAACACTCAATTACCCCATAAGCCTTCCAGAAGATGGACATGGACTTCCCCTGATGGTAAAACACACAACCAAATTGACTTTATCCTTGTAAGCACAAAATTTTAAAACTCCATCAACTTCACAAGAACCAGATCATTTCCTGGAGCCGACATTGGCAGCGACCAAAATATGGTCATCACAACTGTGAATATGAAAATGAGGGAAATATTATCTACAAAATCAACTTGTAAAAGATATAATATAGAAAAATTAAAAGAACCTCAAATAAATACACTATATAAATACAAATTAAAACAAATTTTTGACACAAGCTTCAAAAAATATAATAATATCGAATCTAAAACCAAATACTTCTCACAAAAGATAATGAGACAACTGAAGAAATTCTTGGATACAAAAGGAAAGTCAATAAGCTATGGATAACCAAAAATATTTTGGACCTATGCGACGAAAGAAGAAATTTGAAATCTCATATTAATAGTGGTGATAATAGAGAACAGTATAAAAATATTACTAAGATTATTAAAAAAGAAATCAAACATGCTAGAAACTTATGGATACTAGATGAATGTAAAAATATAGAAGAGGACTTAAATAAAAATAATCCTAAAAGTGCTTTTCAAATTATCAATAAGTTAACCAAACCTTTTACTGCAATTAATTGGAGCATAGAAGATGAAGATGGAACTTCTATCACGAATAACCAGAAAATAGTTGATAGATAGAAATGTTATGCAATCAAGCTTTTTCAAAAGGACCCTCAACTGACTGCTGATATTTTGGATGGAATTTTTCCAGGAGGTTCGGAGGAAGGAGTTTCAACCTCTTCCATAATACGGCACACTTAGACTAATTATTAAACTTCTGCGGCACACTAAAAATATATTCTTTTAATTTTTTTGATGATCTGGCAAAACATGACATAATTTTGATTGATTTACACACACAAGAAGAGGGAAGACCAGACACTAATAAATAAATGCGCAAATTACGACATTATTTCTTTCGATTAATTTGTTTTCATAAATCTCGCAGTACACCTGAAGACCTCTCACGGCACACCGGTTGAAAATCGCTGAGATTACCCGATATTAAAAGAAGTCACTGCAGCAGTTAGCTCCTCAAAAATAGGAAAATCACCAGGAATTGATGGTGTTGCAATGGAACTGATATGTGAAGGAGGTGACATCATCATCATAGACACCTTGCTAAATTTATTCCAGGACGTATGGAACACAGAGACTTGGCCTTCTGTCCTTGTACTTATTACTAAAAAGGGAAACAGCAATAAATGTAGCAACTATTGAACAATAAGCCTTATTAGTCATCAAGCAAAATCCTGTTAAAAATATTATTGTCAAGAACCAAAAAGAAAATAGAAAGCAGACTATCAGATGAACAAGCAGGTTTCTGGAAGTTCAGAAGTACAATCGACCATATTTTTACAATACACATCTAGGTGAAAAATACATAGAACATAACAAAATAATCTGTCACAACTTTTTCGACCTTCAAAAAGCTTTTGACTCAATATGGCACGAGGCATTATGGAAAATTTTAGAACATTATGGTATTGACAACAAAATCATTAGGATCATTAAATCTCTTTATTTCTCATCTGATAGGAGAATTGAAATTAAAAATTACAGCAGTGAACCGTTCTGGGCAGAACAGGGAGAGGGGGGGGAGACAGATACATCTTGTCCCCTCTTCTTTTTAATTGTTTTCCAGAATATGTCACAGATGAAGCTCTTCATGAATATGACACTGGAATAGCAGTTGGTGGACTAAGAATAAATAACTTACGTTTTGCAGATGACATCGATCTTCTGGCAGAAAGTGAAGAAGAATTACAAGAGATAACCAGCTGCGTTTTTGGAAGATTAAAAAAATATGGATTATACATAAACTTACAAAACACAAAAACAATGATAACCTCAAAATCAGACATTGAACTCTTAAAGAAACAAATTGGCAATAAACAAATTGAGAGTGTAAACAAGTTCATTTATCTAGGAAGCACGTTGAGTCAAGATGGTCGCTCAAAAACTGACATTAAATACCGAATTGCTAAGGCAACCGTGGCCCTACAGAAGTTAAAACCATTGTGGGGGAGATAACAGAATAGTGATCACAACCAGATTAAGACTAATTGACACCTTGGTGAATTCTATCTTCCTGTATGGTTGTGAGGCCTGGACTTTATTGAGGAAAGATGAGAGGAGACTCCTGTCTTTTGAAATAAAAACTGAAAACTTATAGAAGACTTTTGAGAATTCCCTATACTGCTCATGAAAATGTCCAAAAACTGATTGATTCAATAGATGGGAGAAAAAGGGAAAATATTCTGACAGTCATCAGAAGAGGACAGATGAAATGGTTCGAACATATGGCTAATGGCATTCCAAAGCAAGCTCTAAAAGGAATCGTTTCAGGATCAAGGGTTAGAGGCCAACCTTGATTAAAATGGACTGATAACATCAAAAAATGGACAAATTCCTCCCTTTCTCAACCGACATCAAGAACAAGAGACCAAGATGATTGGAGGAGGCAAACAAAGAATATCACCTACTAGCCATGAGTGACCCAATGGTCCATTTACGACTATGGGAGAGAAAGAAAGAAAAGAGTGTTAGTAATATGTTTAACATCTACGGTGTTTTGTATCATATAAGACAATATTGATGTAGGTACTGACTGACAGATGATTCATCTTGTAAATAGATGACGTAAACTTATGCTATTGATAGTACAGTCAAGTACTGTAAATGTATTTTCTCTTCTTTATGATTTTCTTAATAACATTTTCTTTCTCTAGCTTACTTCATTGTAAGAATACAGTGTATAATACATATAACATAAAAATATGTGTTAATTGACTGTTTATGTTATCAGTAAGTCTTCCAGAAAACAGTAGGTTATTAGTAAAGTTTTTAGGAAGTTAAAAGTTATACATGGATTTTCGACATGGGGGGGGGGGAATCGTCGCCCCTAACCCCTGTGGTGTTCAAGGGTCAACTGTATATATGCTGGAGAACAAATGCAGTTAAGATTTATAAGTCATATCTGGCATTAATTTAATTTCATTCATAGTTTCTTTTTAATATTTTAGAAATACCTCTAGGTATTCATACATCCATTTCATCTAACTATAGGTTAGATGAAATGAATACCACTGAAGAGATTCACAAAAGATGCTTTATGTAAAAATCGTTCTTTTGAACTATGGCTTTAAAGTAGCTTCATGGTGTTGACCAGGTGAGTCGGAAAAGTGACTGTTCCCATTGCACTGATGACAGAAATATGGGTTACGTAACAGATAGAACTGTTGAACACTGAAGAATTGTGATTCATATGACATACATTATTACTTAACATCTATTATGAAACTTCAAACTAAGAGCAAAATTTTCAAACAAAATGGCCAACTCAACTGCCTTGCAGATGTCATAAATATCTCCTGACATAGAGGTTAGAGTTCAATCAAGCAATCATGAAGGGACATTAAACTATAAGTAGCAAATGTGACTACCCAAAATCACGCAAAAAAGAGTATAGCAGAAATTAACATTTACTGTTATCAAAGACATTGGCCAACAACTATCACAGATGACTAGACCTCATGATTATTAATTAGGATGTGATAAAACTGTGCAGTCTTGCAAAGGTTATGTGGAAGATTGTGAAAAGAACAAGGACTAGCAACCATATGATACAAGCTTCTTAAGATAAAGTATTAACTTCTTGCAATTAGACGCTTCATCTTAACAGTGGCAGTGTTGCAGTAAGTTCACCACAAAAAGTTATGAGGTGAACTTTTGATATAGCTGCACAGAATTCTCGAGTATTCACCACATCAGTTTTTGAATGGGTGAGGTAATCTTATGGCAAATGGAAATTGTGAAATCTACATATAAAGTTGCTACATTGATATGTCCGTGAAATCTACAGATGTATGAAATGACATGTAATGATGTTTCTGTGACAAACAGGTGTGTGCTTGCATGGCAAAAGAAATCAGTGCGATTCATCTTAAACTAGTGAGGTGTTGCAGCAATGGTTAAAATACACGCTATTACTTTTAAATATTCTGTATTCAAGAAGCTGAACTTATTCTATAAATGTTCTTATGAATAAACTGGGTGGGAGGGGGGTTAATGATATCTTAGTGTGCTTTACATGCACCAATAAGCTAGGAAAGATCTAACATTATCTGAAGTTCACAAAAATAAAACCAGTCAAAAATTTTTTTATTTCTTTTTAATTAACATATTTACAATAAGCTAAGAAGAAAGTTAAGGCTTAAACTTCCTTGCACCTTTCTTCTCTGCAATCAACCTTTTCTGATTCTCGAATTTTTCACTCATTTCAGTCATTCGCTTTAATTTGGACTCTTTCACCTGAAAATTATAGAAGTTCATCAAATCTTTTTGTTTTCGCTTCTTTTTTATTTTACCAGAGGCATTGAGAGAAGCTGCATCAATTAAAGGAGCAGTTGAATTCTTACCACGCCTACTGACTGTTATCCAACCTTCATCATCTGCCTCACCTATAGTTTTGAAGAGAACAAAACATTAAACAAAAATACAGAATTGCAATACATATTTACTGCAATAACATAGAAATGTTGTATATTATTTGTTGAATAGTTAGAATAGTTAAAAAACAGTTTTCCAGAATGGCAATTAATTTGAAGGCACACTCAAATTTGTCAAAAATCATTTCAAAAGTTATGAAGAAAATGAAGTTTAGCATCAATTTGAATATAAACTGCCTTCCTTTGATCTAACTGTCATCTCAATAACTGGATAGCCAGCTTCCTCTGTGATCATTCATTGCATGTCATGGTGCATGGCACCCTCTCTTCAAGCTTTAACACCAATGCAGGAATGCCTCAGGGCTCCATTCTTTCATCTATCCTCTTTCTCTTATACACTCTCAATCACTGCAAATCCTATCCATAGCCTTGCTGATAACAGCACTCTTCATTCATCCTACTCCTTTCACAAACCATGTAGTTCCCAGACATCACTTACCATCAAGATCATCTGCAACCAGTGCCTTAAACACTGATGACCTTCAATGCTGCCAAAAGACAGTCCAGCTTTTTCTTGCATAAAAAGGATCTCAACTCACCTTGCCTCATCTTCAGTAATAAACACATTGCCAGACAGGGTGAATTATCTCTCCCTGGACTGACAATTACCTCCAACCTCTCCTGGAATAAACACATCACATCAATAGTGTCCTCAGCTTCTAAAAACTAAGCATTCTTTTCCACTCAAGATGCTATTTTACATCACACAAAATCTCCCCATCCTCAGAATACTAGTCACACATTTGGCATAGTGCACCTAAGGCCGCCTTAAAAATTCTTGATGCCATTCAGAGGAGAGCAATTCGGCTCACAGATGATCCTTCCCTCACAGGCTCACTTCAACCTATATCTCACAGATGCAATGTTTCAGCCATGTGTCTCTTCTACAAGTACTTCCAAGGTCACTGCTCCAGTGAATTCCCTAACATTGTTCCTCCACTTTTAAGCATGTTAATACAAGAGCAGAAGCTTTCCAACATCCCCTTACAGTGCAACTGCAAACTCATGGAACCTGCTTCTTCTCTTTCTCAATTATTCCATCTACTTCTGTGCTCTGGAACAGACTTCCCAATTATGTACTACCCAACAACTTTAACCTACAGCTCTTTAAGTAGAACGTCAATAGGTTTCTTCTTTCTCAAACTTTATCTGCACTTCACACACTGCACTAATGTGCTATAGGTTCTTGTACCTCTTATATGTTGGATAAATATATATATATATATATGTAGAAGGTATTTTACCTTGGGTAGAATAAATGTTAAAAATACCAAGCAATTTTAAACCTGGTTTTACTCCATTTCCCAAGTAAGCAAACAGACAAATAAGTCAAGTTTGCGCCTGCAAGTGATACAAGTCTAGCTGATCCTACAGGTAGTGCAAGACCAAGGCAACTCGTGGTAAAGGTGGCATAAGCTCTGATCACTAATCTTAATATTTACCCTTAATGCCAAAACACATCTCCAAGAAGGGGATGCAAGATGTTTTGTATTAAAGGCAAGGGGCCACTACCCAGACCGGTTTCGACCTTTATCGAGGTCTCATCAGTGGGAGCTAGGCTAGAAATACCAAGATTTAGTAATACAGAGCTTATAAGTATTTTACCAGAACAAGTTGCCATAAGGTGTTTTAATCTTATTAAATAAAAATCTCTGGAGGAGATATAAATGTAGAAGGTATTTTACCTTAGGTAGAATAAATGTTAAAAATACCAAGCAATTTTAAACCTGGTTTTACTCCATTTCCCAAGTAAGCAAACAGACAAATAAGTCAAGTTTGCGCCTGCAAGTGATGCAAGTCTAGCTGATCCTACAGGTAGTGCAAGACCAAGACAACTCGTGGTACATTTATATCTCCTCCAGAGATTTTTATTTAATAAGGTTAAAACACCTTATGGCAACTTGTTCTGGTAAAATACTTATAAGCTCTGTATTACTAAATCTTGGTATTTCTAGCCTAGCTCCCACTGACGAGACCTCAATAAAGGTCGAAACCAGTCTGGGTAGTGGCCCCTTGCCTTTAATACAAAACATCTTGCATCCCCTTCTTGGAGATGTGTTTTGGCATTAAGGGTAAATATTAAGATTAGTGATCAGAGCTTATGCCACCTTTACCATGAGTTGCCTTGGTCTTGCACTACCTGTAGGATCAGCTAGACTTGCATCACTTGCAGGCGCAAACTTAACTTATTTGTCTGTTTGCTTACTTGGGAAATGGAGTAAAACCAGGTTTAAAATTGCTTGGTATTTTTATATATATATATATATATATATTATATAGATATAAAAAACCCAGATAAAACACTTTTCATATGGGGAAAGGGAAAACAAAAATGCTGGAATTAAAGTGAGTTACATGACATTAGTTTCTAGGAGGAGTGTTGGACTTTTTTTTATATATATATTATATAGATATAAAAAACCCAGATAAAACACTTTTCATATGGGGAAAGGGAAAACAAAAATGCTGGAATTAAAGTGAGTTACATGACATTAGTTTCTAGGAGGAGTGTTGGACTTTTTTTTTATATATATATTATATAGATATAAAAAACCCAGATAAAACACTTTTCATATGGGGAAAGGGAAAACAAAAATGCTGGAATTAAAGTGAGTTACATGACATTAGTTTCTAGGAGGAGTGTTGGACTTTTTTTTATATATATATATATTATATAGATATAAAAAACCCAGATAAAACACTTTTCATATGGGGAAAGGGAAAACAAAAATGCTGGAATTAAAGTGAGTTACATGACATTAGTTTCTAGGAGGAGGGTTGGACTTTTTATATATATATATATTATATAGATATAAAAAACCCAGATAAAACACTTTTCATATGGGGAAAGGGAAAACAAAAATGCTGGAATTAAAGTGAGTTACATGACATTAGTTTCTTGGAGGAGGGTTGGACTTTTTTTTTTTTTTTTTTTGATGTTCAGTAATCAGTAAAATTGCAAATATATATATATATATATATATATATATATATATATTATATAGATATAAAAAAACCAGATAAAACACTTTTCATATGGGGAAAGGGAAAACAAAAATGCTGGAATTAAAGTGAGTTACATGACATTAGTTTCTAGGAGGGTTGGACTTTTTTTTTTTTTTTTTGATGTTCAGTAATCAGTAAAATTGCAAATAGCAAACACGCTGAAATAATGTTGGAGTGATGTCACATGAAGTGTAATTATTGTAATTCAGCATACAAACATATGCACCATTCATTTCATTTTGCAACTTATATTCAAACAGTCTCTATATGCATCCCTCCCCCATATCAGTGTTTGTCTTCAAGATTTGGTGAGTGTAAGTTGTCCAATAATTACTGGACAAAGCGAGATGTGATTAACATACATGAGACAATACATTGTTCCCAAATGCTTAGGAGGGATTTGTGAGAGTCCAGACAATAAATCTCTTTTGGACTGTTTTTGAATTACGGCAAAAGAAATTAAAGCTAATGATGACAGTATGCTATATCTGTTAATTGGAGATTTTTCTAGCTGGTAGGCATGTTTGCTAGATGATTTTGAGGTGTAGTACAATAACACTGTTGTGCTTAAATCAGATGTCTCACAATCAGTCTGCTTACTCAGTGGAGTACCAAATAAGTTGTCGTGCTCTGTTGAGGAGCAATATAAAGTGACAATATTAAAAAGTGACAAGCAAAGTATTTCATAACCATGGAATCAGTCACAATACTTAAGGGTCATGTAGCATAGAAGAGAAATCTCTCATCAAATGATCAAAAATTAAGCAAAACAGAGAGACTCCAAACATACTCTGGATCAGAGATTAGAGATTAAACGTCCAACATGCAGAATATTATAATAATAAGGTGTGACACCTCTTGGCTACTCATATATGGAAATATGACTTGTGTATTACTTCAACCTTGGTATCACTTCTGGGTCTGGCTTCCACTGATGAGACCTCAATAAAGGTTGAAAGTGGTCTGCATAGTGATGCCCCCTATAATGCATAGCATCATACATGCCCATAATGATATGTGCTTTGTATTATGGGATACTAAGGCAACTGAAGTGAAGTCATTAGCCTCTATATACGAGTTTCCCAGTCCTGAAATTACTTCAGGCGTAAACTTTGCTTACACTTGGATAAAGGATTAAAGCAAGAATATAATTTCTTGGCATCTTTAATTTATCTTATTCTTCATATTACACAGAAGTAGTAAGTGTTTCTGTTCATGAATATTTTCTCTATTACTGGAAGGAAGGATTGTTTTTTTTTGCTTTTTCAATTAAATTACCCCCTCCCCTCTTGTTAGAAATCTCAGTTTAAAGAACAAACTTTAAACTGAGATTTCAGTGCACGGAATAATATAACTTTGTATGTGCTGTTTTGTCCACCCTCAGAGAATTAACAGCACTGTTAATTGCTTAAAGTTTTGATTGAAATGTAGTTTTATGATGAATCAATGATTATCTAATTTTTTTTCAGTATGAGGCTACGCAGCTATCTTTGTTCATTACACTTCAAACTGAAAGAAAGCATGTTAGAGAGGGTTATTATTTACAGTTTTGCAACTATTTGTAGATTATTTATAATTTCTGTATTATTTGTAAATTATTTACCATTTACAGTTTACAATTCACAACTTGTATATATTATTATTATTATTATTATTATTATTATTATTATGTAACACCTCTAGGGAGTCCAAAGACTCATTGAGGGAGGGCACCTACTCTACAACTCTCTGTCTCCACCACTCAATCCACCAACTACAACAAACAGCAACTACCATCATCTACACCAATGCCACCTACTGCCCATCATCACCACTACTATTTTCACAGACAACCACAAACATCCAAATCCACGGCGGGATTCGAACCCACAGCCTTTTGGCTGGAGAGCGGACACATTGACCACTCAGCCAACCAGGCCGGCAAACATATATATATACAATAAAACCCCTTTTTTACACTTTTCAGGGGACTGATGGAAAAAAGCAGGAAAGTGTAAATAGCAAGAAATGTAAAAAAACATTTAAAAAAGGCTAAAAGATGACTTACTGCTAGTATGTGAGTCTACATACTAGATTACAAAATTTAATAACTGAAAATAAATGAATTTACAATTACTTACATTTATCTATTTAAAAAATCTTTAATTGTTGATTGCTTTTCTTTTTTTTTTTTTTTTTTTGACATACCGCCAGATTGCTTTGCATTGGGTTCAATGCTTGACCTGTTTTTTACTATCGTGTTCAAAGAGGACAAGGAGAGTCCAAGATCTTTTGCTTAATGCTCACGTGTTCCAGCATGCCAATCTACATGTCGCAGAATTGCCATCTTTTCTTCTACAGAAATACATTTTCTGTCTTTTTTCTCCATGTTACTAACATGGATAATCCACCACCACAACTTGAAAGCAACTTTCACACGCTAAATTACATAGCAGAAATTCTGCAATATCAATTCGTACTGTGATTGAAAAATCACAGTATCGCTCATCACTACTGCAAATGTGCAAGTCACCGTGATAGCGGAAACGAAACTACAGTCGAAAGCAATGCCATCTGGGAACAGAAATGCGCAGATTTCCGCAGAAATTGATTCGAAAATCAGTATTGTTATCCGAGAAAAAAATGCATATCACGGGAAATAACGTCCCCATCAAGTTGTTAATGGTGGGAAAACAATATATCATAAGAATAGGTCTTAAGGTGGGACCAACGGAAAATGACGTAAATCGCAGGAACGTAAAAACGAGGTTTTACTGTAAATAATAATATTTGGTTAACCGATCAAGTGTTGATCAATTTTATTAATTAACTGAACCAACTAGTTCAGTTGGTTCAGTTAATAATAGTTTCGCCACACTTATCTGTTGGCTTTTTCAGGGCACTTACATATAGGTTTAAACACTCTCACAATTATGCGTAACTGCAAAACTGACAAGAATAAAAACTGACTAGAATAATTACAAATAAAATAGTATCTAACGTGAGTGAAACACGTATCGCGTGTACAAGATCAGCTAGCTGTTGCTGAGGAACCTTCTGTGGTTTGTATTAAAGTTCATTTCTTCCGTTTTTAAGGCTCTGATTAGGGTTTTCCATATCTCTGGCAGTATTAGGCCTTGATTTCTGTTAAGGTTCACAGTAGAACAAAAACGTCCTGTCTGATGTTTTTGACATAGCACATTGGCTATGTCAAAAACAACAGACAGGACATTTCTGGCCTATCGTCTCATTTCTCCACAACTAACCATGTCATCGAGTGAGACAAAAGCTGTTCCCCTTACTTAGAGGAAGATTACCATTCAAGAATGTTCAAAGAAGCAGCCACAGTCACCCGTTCTACTGTGAACCTTAACAGAAATCAAGGCCTAATACTGCCAGAGATATGGAAAACCCTAATCAGAGCCTTAAAAACGGAAGAAATGAACTTTAATACAAACTACAGAAGGTTCCTCAGCAACAGCTAGCTGATCTTGTACACGCGATACGTGTTTCACTCACGTTAGATACCATTTTATTTGTAATTATTCTAGTCAGTTTTTATTCTTGTCAGTTTTGCAGTTACGCATAATTGTGAGAGTGTTTAAACCTATATGTAAGTGCCCTGAAGAAGCCAACAGATAAGTGTGGAGAAACTAGTTGGTTCAGTTAATTAATAAAATTGATCAACACTTGATCGGTTAACCAAATATTATTATTTACTAATTTATGATCAAGAAAACAACCTTCATGATGAGGTTTTACTGTATATGTTTGCTAATGAGCCTATATATAATTACTGTAAAAAATTGAATAAATTATTTCTTGATATATTTGGAGTGATTTCTGACTTCAGCTTAACAATTAAAATAAGGGTTCTTTATACCGAGCTGAACTTGAGGTCTGAGATACTGTATTGTATAAACAACTGATTCACAAAAAAAGAAGAAAAAAAGAAATAAAATTTTTTCCCCTTTTTGTAGGAATGCTTGCAATTATTTTCTAATATTTTTTAATTTGAATATGTATTCAAATAACATACACAAATATACCCTATGCTATAATAAATTTAGTTTAATCCTTTATCCAAGTGTAAGCAAACAAAGTTTGCGCCTGAAAATATCTTCAGGACTGAGGTAAGGTAGTGCAAAACCAGGCAACTCCAAGCAAAGGTGGACCAAGCTCTCATCACTCCTTGTCTCAGTATCTCCCATAATGCAAAGCACATCTCCTTGCGAACATGTATACTGGTATGCATTATGGGAGATACTGAGACAAGGAGTGATGAGAGCTTGGTCCACCTTTGCTCGGAGTTGCCTGGTGTTGCATTACCTTACCTCAGTCCTGAAGATATTTTCAGGTGCAAACTTTGTTTGCTTACACTTGGATAAAGGATTAAACTAAATTTATTATAGTCTAACCAAGTGAAAAATAAACTTCCAACATCTTTCTCTAAATCCAGAGTAATTCAATAATAAGGTGGTACACCTGTTGCCAACTCCTATAGGTAAATATGACCTCTCCTATTGCTTCTGCTTTAGTATCTCCATGTTTGGGTCTGCTTCCCACTAACGAGATCTCAATAAAAGTTGAGGTAGTGGCCCTTCCCTTAATGCATAGCAGTATACATGTCCGCAAGGAGATGTGTTTTGCATTATGGGAGATACTGAGACAAGGAGTGATGAGAGCTTGGTCCACCTTTGCTCGGAGTTGCCTGGTGTTGCACTACCTTACCTCAGTCCTGAAGATATTTTCAGGCACAAACTTTGTTTGCTTACACTTGGATAAAGGAGTCAACTAAATTTATTATAGTCTAACCAAGTGAAAAATAAACTTCCAATACCCTATGCTAGTATACTGATGGTATCATCATCAAGCTATGATTCAAGGGTGGCATATTATTTTTAGTTGGCCATATCAAGAAATAATATATCAACTCACTTCCAAAAATTTCCCAACCACTAATAAACATTAACAGAGCTGAAAGTTTCAATGCAAAAGGTAACAAGATAATACTAGAAAAGTTATACTAATGGGTGGGGGTGGACACCTTTTGTAAATATGATGACTACAGTATTTTGCAAAGTACTAAAACTTGTGTTGCTAGATATTACTAAACAAATGACTTGCACACAATAACTAAATATGTTCTGAGAGTACTAGGAATTTCAAATAACAAATTTTGACAGAAACACTGAAAAATATGACACATGTGGCTTGGCTTCATTTTTATGATATAAACGTGTTTTAGAAATCATATCATATTGTACCATCATATGCACTTATACAGGAGCACATATCAATACTTGAGGTAGAAGAAAAGCCACCAAGCACTTGAAATGTAGAAAGGTAGCTGGAGTTGATGGTATGTAGCCAGAGATACTTAATTAAATATGGAGGTACAAAGGTTTTGCAGTTGCCACACTGCATAATTCAGAGGGCTTGGTCAGAGGGTTGAATTTCAGATGATTGGAATAGAGCTCTCATAATTCCCATCTATAAAAAAGGGGAATAAAGCTGAATGTGAGAATTACAGAGGAATTTATCTGCTAAGTGTTCCAGGAAAGGTTAATGCAATCATATCTGAAAAGAAGTTGAGAAAAATTGTGGAACAAGTTGAGTACAGACCCAAATAGAGGTTGTCAAGATCAAGATGGGCAAAATTATGACAAAATTATTTTGTTGATCTGGAAAATGCATACAACAAGGTGCCCAGAAAAAAAGCTTTTCAAAACACAATTATATGGGGCAGATGGAGCATTGTACAGAGCAATACATAGTCTATATTCAAACTGTAACTCAGCAGGAAAAATTGAAGAAAATATAGGTTTGATGTAAAATCAAGGATAAGACAAGGATGCACATTACTTCCACTTTTATTCATCATCTATATGGATTGTATTATGAAAGAAAGTGGTATTAAATCTGATATTAAAATCACAGATATCAAACTTAGTTCTTTCTTTATGCAGATGATAGGAATATAGGGAAACATATAAAACTTTGGCTGCATTATGGAGAACCTACAGAATAAGTAAAATATATCAACTATTTAGGCTGAGCTTATAGCAAAGATAGCAAATTAAATTTGGAAACAGACAAAAGAATAAGTAAAGCTGGTATGGTAATGAGCCAGTGGAATAAATTTATACAGAATAAGAGAAAAAATAACCAAAACACCAAACTGGCAGTATACAAGACAGTGTTCAAAACAGTTTTAAGTTATGAGTCTGAGAGTTGGGTTAGAAATAAAGCACCTGATCAAACACTAGAGACCACAGATATGAGAGTTCTAAGAAAAATTAGGAGAGTGAACAGATGTCATGAATGACAGAATCATATTAAAATGAAGATATCAGAAAGGAACTTAGCATTTTTAGCATTCAAGAACGTGTGTGTGCAGAGGTAATATAAGGTTATAAGACTAGAAGTCATTCAAAGTGAGGTGAAGGTAACCAAATGATTGCATGCGAGCCGTTCTGTGGTCATAGATTGTGAAACCAATTCCAAGTGACAAACAGCATCCCAGAGATACAGTGAAGAAAGGCCACAGAGTAAAACAACAGTGGATGACTGATATCTTTGATTATCTGCTTGCTGAAGCAGAAGTGCTACCCCAAATCAGTTACAATTTGACCTTGAATCGGTTACAGGAAAGGAACATTGGTATCTGCTTCCCACTATACACTAAAGATGGTCTGTATGCTAGGTAACCTATAGTCTGCATGCCCCATCATCATGCCACAGTGCTATCAGGCATGCTCTGATCTGGAAAGAACCATGGACACTTTATTATCCTTCTAATATCCGTGAAAGAGACATGTATAGTGAAAGTAGTGAGATGGTTTGATGGATGCACTGGAGTGTATGTGCTTCCTATCAGAACTATGAATACTGCAACTTATAGAGATGAGGTCCTTGACACTTATGTGAATGTGATGGGGGGAGACAATCCTACAGGATGATAATGCTTTCCTCATTGAGCAAAGCTCATTGACAAACATCTTCAAGAGCAGAAGATGTTTGTCAATGCACATGGACTGAACTTAAATTCTATGGAGCATGTCAAGGATGCTCTAGGTAGACATGTTTTCTGCTCTCGACCGGCCTCCTAAAAGTCTTGAGGGACTAAGGGGAGCTCTCCAGGTGCAATGTTTGTTATCACCAACTGAGCTCCTGGACACCATTATAAACAGTAAAAAACATCATTGTGAGCACTGTATTGCTGTGAAGAGTGACCACATTCATCATTGAGGCACTTTGACAATCTCATTTTGACTTCATTTTTGGATTCATAAAACCATCATATTTTACCCGCAGGCAGAGAGAGAGAGCTTACAGAATCGTATTAAAATTAAATACATTATTAAATTAATACATGTGTATATATTTTATATTGTACTTATAAATTTAAGTTTTATGATCATTATGAATTTTAAATATATTAAAGCAAAATAACTAAATAAAATTAATCTGTAACACAAATGTGGAAAGAATACTATAATTTTATGTTGACAACAAGCACACTTTTAGTTGATTATAAGAATGAAATTTTTGTCCCATCAAGATTTTACAGGTTATATTGCATATTCTTCAACCATATATCAACTATTATCTTACCAAGCTCTCTGGCATTTTGTTTCAACTCTTCTTGCTTCTTATCATATTCCCTTATATATTTTTCTACTTTTGCTTCAAGTTCATCCATACTAGGTACACTTCTGTATTTTTCCAAAATCTCATCCATGACTCCAGGAAGGTGTACCTTTTTATCTGTAAGATTACAAAAATATAGATGAACAATTCCTCATTAGATAATTATAAATCTCTTGATAATCAGTCACAGAATTGCACATCAACTGTAAGTAATGCAATTTTTAGTAAGTTTTTTTTTTTTATTTTAAACCATTTTAAATGTTTCGATATAATTTTCTCTAAAGAAGCTACTTTTTGTATATGAGTTAAAAACTAATTAGGATAAGAAAGACACTGTTGCATCACTGTATGCCAGATAATTTAATGCATATCCCTGATATGCTGAAGTTAATATAGGAAAGTTGCTGACTATGCTTTTTTTAAGTTATCTCAAAGACTTACTGAAATATTAAAAGCATGATGCCTCAGAGGTCAAGTGCCTTTGGCATATAATTTAGAAAGAGAGAGAGAGAACTGGATTCAAATCCCAGTTTTGAGGACAGGTTTTTTTTTGGTTTTGTTTTAAGCAAGGCTAACTTATGCTAATCTTATGAAAATGAGGCAAGTTTAACTCAAATTCCACCCATTCACATACACACCAAAAAAATACATGCCTGTCTGAACTATATATGCTTTCCCACACAGTGTTACAGGATTTTCTACTTTATGTGCTTGTGGATTTCATGTATATTAAAAGTTATAAAGCAAACTAAGGTAATCAACCAATTAATCTCAACAACGTGAAGTTTGTGAATGTTAATTACTTTGTCAAAACAATCATTGAGCATAATGGACAAAAACATGACATTGAGAAAAAAATTCCTGCAATGCCTAAAATACTTTACAGAAAATACATATTGAAATTGTAAATTGGCACATGAGATGAAATGGGTGTTCCAAAACACTCACAATTTAACAAATTGTGAATATTTTGGGTAAGCACATGTAAAAAAGCAATAAATGCCTTGAGTGGTAGCATAAACATAATTTTGTTCAATATATACACAGCTGACCCTTGAATTGGCACGATATGAGATGGGTGTTCCAAAACACTCACAATTTAACAAATTGTGAATATTTTGGGTAAGCACGTGCAAAAAAGCAATAAATGCCTTGAGTGGTAGCATAAACATAATTTTGTTCAATATATACACAGCTGACCCTTGCATAACATAAGTTTGAACTGCATGGGTCCACTGATGTGCTGATTTTTTTCAATAAAGATATTGGAAATTTTTTTGAAGATTTGAAATTTGAAAAAACTGGCAGACAAAACATGTAGCCTTATCAAAAATATTAAGAAAAAGTTAGTTATATCATGAATGCATAAAATATACACAAATCTATTATAAATAGTTAAAATTTATCAAAACTTATGTACACTAACAGACCATACATGAATTCGCAGTCAAGAGAAATATAAACAAATGTAAAGATGCAGAATTAAAACATAAATGCATAAAATTAACTATTACTAATGAAACAGTTAAATTAAATTAATTAGCATAAATGAAAAATTTTATAACGATGCATTCATTAGTGTATAGGCTAGGCTACTGTGAAGCAATCGTATCAATTACACTATGCTACAATAAAGCTATCACACTGCTGCTTCTTCGTCATCAATGCATGAATTGTTATACCTGTAAATACGAATTTCTTTTTCATATAGTTTCACTTTTCATGTCTAGTGTTAGTAATCCCCCAAAGTCCTGCTATGCTGCCTTACCATGGCAGGGGGTGATCCTGGCCAGGATGGGCGAAGCACGTCGGGAGTATCATTACTCCTGGTAGGTCCTCCCAAGGCTTGAAGGCCATCCTACTATGCCCAGCTAAATGCTAGCAGCTCCAGGAGTGGCAATGAGAAGTTAGTGACCGGCACTACTACCACCACTATCACTGACAAAAATAATGAAAAACTGGATCCAGATTCAGACTCTGCAACTATTTAATGACCGGAACTTGGAATATTAGCACTCTACTACAATCAGGTCAACTCAAATTACTACAGCACGAACTAAAAAGATATGAATGGACTGTTATCGGACTTTGTGAAATTCAATGGCCCAAAACAGGTGAGTTAACAACAGATGAAGAACATTTGCTTCTTTACTTTTTACTCCAGGAAGGTGTACCTTTTTATCTGTAAGATCACAAAAATATAGATGAACAATTCCTCATTAGATAATTATAAATTTCTTGATAATCAGAAAAACCAAATGAACTCTGGTTTCTAATTAAGAACCAATATTTTGAAAATGTTATTTGTAAAAAATTCTAGGTTTCTCCTGCAAAAACTGTATGAAAGAAAAGAAGGAAAAATACAAGATGTAAAGTAACACACAGTCAGTGCCTTAACTGTCAAAGTAGTGAGGCTACTGAACTACAAAGAAAAAGTTTTTGTCCTCGTGCCATTCTAATCATCCTGACAAATATTTCAAGGTTTATGGACAATATGAAGAAACCCAATTTGAGCTCCATTAAAACATGACAGCAGAGGACCTCAACTGATAGCTGTTAATATTGTGCACGTAATGATATTCTAGACTTCACATTTAAAATTGTAAAAGCTCATGCTGAGCCAACACGTGCACCTTTTTTTTTTTTTTAACTGCCATCTTGTATGCATATTCCTTTTCTTTTGTAATTTGATTAATGGACCAGTACTGCTCTATATAAAAAATAAATAAAAATAACCATGATTAGTTGAAAGATATATTCACATAATTTCAAAATGGGACTTTTAAAACTTTTATTTCATCTTCCCTTTTGAGCTAGGCTCAATGGCTTGTCATTTTTCTATCAGTTCCCCTGATCCAAACACCTGCTCAGACCGAACAACAAAAATCACCCTTCCAGGGATGATGGAAGACCTTCCTCCTGCCCAAACTTTCCAGCTATCATCCAAGCCTTGGTTCTCAAAATAATATGGCAACTCAGTAAAAAAAAAAAAAAAAAAAAAAAAAAAATGTATGCCACGAGTGGATCAAGAGCAAAACTCCAACTGCTCACTTTGACTATACTGCAGCTTGCAACACCAGTAAAACAATCATCAAATAAATCCAAATTAGATTTTGAAAGGGCCAAATACTGCAAACACACCTCCTGTCCAAATGGCAGTTGAGTTTTCTGGTCTTTTGCCCACGGTACAGGGTGCAAGTTTTGTCCTCTCGTGTTTCAGTCACTCTCACATTCAGATGGTACTATAGTCATCTCACCTAAAGACAAAGCTGACTTACTGGCATCATTCCTCTTCCAATTCCAGCATTGATAACCTGGACAAAATTCTTCCCCCATCTACTAAGAACGGCTTACTCCACATCACTAACTCACTTCAAGTGCAAATACAAACAAAACATCGTGGGGTACCTAATGCAATGGGTGGGGTACCATTAGGTACCCCACCCATTGCATTAAAAACTTGTGCCTCAGTACTAACACCTATCCTATACTCTTCAATCTATCCTATTCAACTGGCATCTACCCTACAGCATGGAAACAAGTCCACTTTCAGACCATCCCCAAGAAAGGTAATAAAAAAACCTGTCCATGAACTACAGCAATTGCTCTCACTTCTGTTTTCTCTAAAACTATGAAGCAGGTTACCATCGGCAACCAACTTCCGCACTACTGTGAGACTTACCAACTAATCAGTGATCAACAATGTGGATTCCACCACTCTCGATCCACAGCTGATCTTCTGGCCTTCATCCCAACTGGACCCAAACCACGAAAAAATTCAGAAATTCATGTGGTCACTCTCAACATTTTGAAAGCATCAGGTTTGGTACAGAAGTCATGATAAAAGTTTAATGGAGTGAAACAGTACCAGGAAACTTTAAAAGTATTTAATGCTTCCTGGTGCTGTTTCACTTCGGTGACCTAGGATGTAAATTGAGATCTCAAAGTATTAGTGTTTTCCATATTTACTGATTTTTAAGAGTGGCAGAAGATTCTAAAAATAGTCCCTTTCTTCTGAATTTACTGTGATGGAGCATGATGGTCCAACTGATTCTGTGAGCTATATCCAAAGCATGGTCAGCAAGGCCAGATTGACCATAGTCGTACCTGCAGATGTATTTAGCACACATATTTTGACACAGAAGCCTAGTTAGCAAACTGCCATCCTATAGTCTGCACTCCACCCTCTGCAACTTTCTCACTGATCGCTCATCATGAGTCATGGTCGATAGTTTCTTTTCCTCAGATTTCACTATCAATGCAGGAGTGTCCCAGAGTTCTGAACTCTACTCTCTACCTATTGCATCACATGATCTGCTCTCAGAGACCTCAAATCCTATTCTTAGCTTTGCCAATGACAGTACACTCCATTCCTCCTTTTCATTTGACAAACCTTTTAGTCCTCACATGTTAGAACCCTTAAGATCTACCATGACCAATGTCCTGAACTCCAATCTCATAACTATATTTCAAATGGGACAGGAAAAATCCTGTAGACTTCAATGCCGCCAATACTCAATCCTATCTCGAGCGAGAAATGCATCCATTCCCCTAACTTTCAATAATACCTAGATAACCAAACACAATCAGGCTTCTCTTCTTAGAGTGACCTATACCTCCAGCTTTTCCTCGCATAAACACATTTCAAACATAGCTTCTGCAGCTTCTAAAATAAAACTGTGCACTTTTCAGCACAAGACACTAGTTCACACCTTTACAGCTGCTAACTCTATACAAATCCCAAATCTGCCCAACGATGAAATATTGCTTGCATATTTGGGGTGGTGAATCAAAATCTTCTCTAAGATTGCTCAATTCTAACTAAAGAAGGCTATCCATTAATGATCCTTCTCTCAAATCCACTTCAATATCTCTCCCATAAACATTCACAGTTTCCTACCTTATGCCTTTCTACAAAGACTTTTACAGACAATGCTCTGCTGAACTAGCCATCCACTTTCCTCCAAAATAACTGGAACAAGAGATGCTAATAACTAACATCCTTTTACAGTCCAGCTTGATACTTGCTAAACTAACCTTCTATATCCTCTTCTGTACTTTGGAACATCCTCCTCCACTGTGCTTCCCCAAAGAATACAACATTTGGCTATCAAAAAATGAACAGATTCCTCCTTTCTTTTATCCTCTTACCTACATAAGGCACTGATATGCTATAAGTCTTGTGTCCTTACATGTTTGAGTCAGACATAAAAAATTAAATTTTAAAAAAAAGTAACTTGGAATCTTAGAAACTTAATTACTGCCAATGACAAAACAGTTCATCCTATCTGCACTGCCTGCTATGTCTGCAAATTGTGTGTGAGTGCATGTGTCTGTGTGTGTGCCAAAACTATTTTTGCTAACATGTTGTGGGATGAAAAACCTAAGTTTCTGGGAGGAAAACCCAGCCACCATTACCATATGAGAACAATTCACTCACCTTCACTTGGAAAGTCCTGATAAAGGTTCTTCATGTTCTAGACAGAATTTGAACCCAGGTCTTCTTTCCAGCCCAAAAGCATCATTGATACTGACCAAGCTACAAAAGGCTCTATTATTAAAAGTAAAATTTAACAGTAAATACAGTTTGTTTTCATGGACCTTGTTGATTGCAGCAACAATTTTTAAGATATATATTGAATAAGCTGTTGATCATGGACTGTTGTGTATCATATTTCTGTCAAAACAGGAGAGTTCATTTAGTGATCTGAATATTTTTGTTGCTTCAAATGATATAAAATGAGCTGTGGTAATAATGTTATCATTCAGCTGAAAGATACATTATTACTATTATGAAATTTTTATTTTTATATGATAATCCCATTCATGAAAGATGTAAATTATAGTCCAGTGATATAGCATTTTTCCAGTGATATAGCAAGAATGCACTACATCAAGGGTGGGCTAACATATTCTAACTTGTACATTACAGAGACCAAATACAGTATTTTTTAAAGTCATGTCAGGATTTCATGGTATCTAAGTATGGGTGATGAAATTCATCTATCATCTTATATGTTAAAAAGTGAGTATCATCATCAAATTCCTGCCATGTACCCTCAAGGGGTGTACAGGATACGATAGTACTACATGAAAAATTTACATCATTACTAACTTCCTATCTACAATTTTCCTCCAAATCAGTCAGTTACTTGCCAAGACTCCAACATTATCATATCTTATATTTCTATCGTCTAAGGCACTTTGTACCATATCAAACCACCTATATCTTGGTCTTTACCTTGTTCTTCACCAAGGTTTTCTTCCACAATTATTCTCAACCGTTTCTCAATTATACTTGCATAAATCTTACCAGGAACACTCAGTAGGGAAATATCTCTGTAATTCTCACATTCAGTTTTATTTCCCTTTTTATATATGGCTACTATGAGAGCTCTACTCCAATCATCAGGTATTCTTCCCTCTGTCCAGGCCTTCTGAACTATGCAGTGCAGCCACTGTAAGACTTTTATACCACCATACTTCAGCATTTCTGGTTGAATATCATCTACTCCTGTTGCCTTTTCACATTTCAAGCCTTTGATGGTTTTTTCTACTTCAAGAATGGATATGTATTCCTCACTGTAAGCCTGTTGAATGTTTTTTTACAACTGTGCTATCACTGCTTGTTTCATTTAGCAATTTTTCAAAGTAATTACTCCATACTTCAAGGATATCTTTTTCTCCTGTTTTCATGTCACCTTTATCAACCCTAATTCCTTCTACAACACTCTTTCCTCCATTTCTAAGCTTCTTCAACAACCTCCAGAATATTTTGCCACCTTCCTGATATTTATTTTCTATGTTCTTGCCAAAGTCTTCCCATGACTTTTGTTTAGTTAGTTTTAGACAGTATTTAGCTTTCTTACATTTGTCTCTGTATTCTCAAAGAGCACAAGCTGACTTATTTGCTAGGAACTTTTTATATGCTTTCTTCTTTTCCTTCACTGCCTCTTCCTGTGTCCACCATGGAGTTCTGATTTTTGTATCCTTGCAGACAAACTCACCACATGCCTTTCTGGCAGAATCAATCAGGGGTTTTCTTCAAGACTTGCCACTGAATCTCCAAGGTTTGGTTCCTGTTCTCAAACTCTTTCATTTTTTCTTCAATAATCTTTGTGTATTTTAGTCTACAGTTCACATCTGAGAGCTGCTCAACTTTTATTAGCTTTAAAACTTTTAAAACTTAGTAATAACCATTCCATGTCCTGAGCTGAAATCGAACAGGTATTTGCCATTATTATTAACTTTGCTCTTTTCTCCAAATTTTCCAAAAATATTTTTGTATGTCTCACAATCATTTCCTACTCTGCTATTTAGATCCCCCAAAAAAGGACCAATTTTTCCTTTTTCATTGTGTCAGTTGCTTTCTCTAAAGCCTGAAAAAATTCAGCAACTTATACGAGTATCTGAGGAAGGAATTCATCGCCACCTACAACCTTCTCTTCATTTTAATCTAACTGGGCTCTCGGGGAACCTTATTAAGCAACAAGAAACAATTATATTCCAAATATGGTTGAAAATGATTAAACAATGTGATTCAAGGTGTTATCAGGAAAAGTAACTCCCTCCCCTTTTTATTTTAGTCTAAATCAGTAAATTTTATAGAAGACCACATGAAATGTCAGAATCAGCTATATTCCAAGTTTGGTCAAACTTGGTTGAACAATGAGATTAGTAGAGGTGTCTATAAAGGACACTATTTCTCCAACCCCAAAACCCTCCTCCTTCATTTTAGTCTAATCACATTAAATTTCCCATAGTCTTAATCAAACAAGAAACAAATAAGTAACTTTAGTCAGAAACAGTTCAACAATGTGACCTACAGAAATTCTATAGATAAAAGTATCTCTCCTTGCAATCTTGCAATCATTTTATTGAATAAGGCTGAATTTCTCACAAGACCTGTGCCATCCACAAAGTTCTTTACAACCCCCCCTTTCATTTTTTTTCCCAGTTGGGCTAAAATTCGCAAAGAAAATATAAACAAGTGACTATTTCCAAAATCAGCCAGTTGTGGTCAAAATTGGCTGAGCAAATGCTCTCCTTTCATTTAAGTCAAATGATATTAAATTTTGCAGGAATCTTATGTAAGATATAAATAAATAATAATAAATTCTGATGAAACTTGCAAAACTTTGTATAGAAAAAGAAAAAGAAAATACAGTTGAGGAATAATCTTTGCTATTTTTTTATTGGATTTAATACATCAAATTTGGCAGACTGTGTCCTGTTGAACATTCACAACTTAGACCTGAAATTGCAGCTGGTCAAAATATACACTTGACAAGAAATTATACTGTTTTAATCCTTTACTCAAGTGTAAACAAAACAGTCTGCGTATCTTCACAACAAGTTTACTTGTATATTCTTGCTTGATTTTGACTCCACATCAGTATTGCATAATGCACATGCTGCTTTCCTGATGTGTATGCTGATCTGAGTAATGGGAAGGAATCATTACTCAGATCGGATTCAACATTTCAAGGTTAAATCAATGCAATTTTTTTTTTTTTGTTGCCAATCTTACAGAACCTCTGAATAAGTTTCTATCATTCATGTGTTAAGTCTTAAATGCTGATCAATTTGGCCTTGCAGACCTGACTATGCTCTGGATACAGCTCACAGAATCAACTGGAAAAAGACCATCGTGCACCAGCACAGTACATTTAGAAGAGAAAAACTGTTTTTAGAATCTGCTGTTCTTAAAAATCAGCCTAATTTAAATAAATATGGTTGCATAAAACTTCTCAAAATATGGGAGACACTAATACTTCAAGATTCCAGTTTACATCCTAGGCCACCAACAGGTATACATAGTGGGCACCCCCACTTAGGACTCATCTTTCATCCATGTATATCAGTAATATCACTTTTGTGCTGCCTTTGTGTGTATCAGTGGATATTATATCAGTTTTGTGCTGCCTTTGTGTGTATGTTATGTCTCAATGACCACGTAGTCCTGACTCAGAGGACAAGTACGCATGCACAAGGAACAAGGTGGAAGGAATTTATATGAAATTATAAGGAAGGCAACTATACTAGAAATCAGCTTGAAGCAGTACAGTGGATGAAAGATCCATTGTACTGATATCCAATGAAATCCATAATAAGTTTATTTTATTCTGTGACCTTTTGTAACAAAATCCAATTTCATGAAGTATTTTCCTAAAGTTTCTCTTTTCCAAGAAAAATTAATTTTTTTTTTCTTTCAGCACAGAAATCAATTTAGGAACAGTTGGAACTTTTTTTCTCGACCAAGTAAAATTCATGAATAGTTCTTATAATGTCTACATCAAAATCATTCAAAGTTGCGTTTTCAATAGTTTTCTTTTTCTAATGGTTTTTAGGAGATTTAAATTTTGGTTATCTTCATCTTTTGATTCCCTATGAATTGTTTTAATAGTTAACTCTGATATGCCTGCAATTTCACTCACACATTTTGTGCCTGAGAAATTGGAACAAGAAGACTGCCTTCTAATAATTCTTTTTCACAGAATATCAGCACATTATGAAATATTCTTTTGCAACCCCTAGTGAAAAGTTGAACACCAGAACTTGTTGATGGTACTAGATCCACCATACAAATAAAGGAGGAGTTTTTTTGGCATTGGTCAGACTTGGCAAAAAAATTATAGGCATCAGCAAGACCTGGTTGACAGAAAATGACATAGTTACAGGGATAGAATGTAAAGAGTATTCACGGCAAATAGAGGAATTTTTTGAGAGATGTAGTGTCAGACTATACCCAGGGCCAGGAGGTTAAGTGAATGAGCAGAGATATAAAGTAGGAACTACTGAAATAAGAGAGGCAAAAGCTTCACTTCAGCAAAGCACAATTATTCAAATTAAGTGGATATTGAATCCAACATTATTTCAGAGCCGAATAGAGAAACTGCAAGAGTTTCATGCTAAATATAGAAACTATAAAAGTTTCAGCGAATCCAAACGTAAGCAAACTTTTCATGCGAGGGCATAATGACCCCCCGCCCTATAATGTATAACATCATACATGTCCTCTAGGAGATGTGTTTTACATTATGGGAAATACTAAGGATAGTGATCAGAGCTTGCTCCATCTTTACTACGAGTTGCCCCTGTCATGAAAGGTTTGTTTACGCTTGGATCCACCGAAACTTTTAGTTTCTATATTCGGCACGAAACTCTTGTAGTTTCTCTATTCGGCTTTGAAATAATGTTGGATTCAATATCCACTTAATTTGAATAATAAAGTAGGAACTATAAAAAAGAAAATATTGTGGAGGGAACATAAAGAAAAAAGTGATACTCATACCCATGAACATACAAACTACTGGGCACAAAGGCTGATTAGCATCGTAAGAAAGGCCCAAATCAGAGTATGAAAGAAAATTAGCCAAGTAGGTCAAAGTAAAATCCGAAAGATTTTCTTGTTGTTGTTATGTAACAAATGAGAGAAGAATGATTATGGAAAGAGAATCTTAATCAGTGCTGGTGGTAGGAAGGTGACATATGTAGAAGAAATGGTTGAGTTGCTGAGTGATTGGTTTGCAAGGATATAACATATAAGTGAAGATTTTGGTGTTGCTGATGTGACAGAGACTAATGTGAGAATTGAGGTAGATGAACAGGAAGTGCTGAGCATATTGAAAAATGTTGTTGTTGCGAGTCCATTAAAGAGCTTCTAGATATGACCAAGGATCTGTAGAACTGCTTTGGCAATCTGTTGAACTTCACTCAATCAAAGTTCAACAGATTGCCAAAGCAGTTCTACAGATCCTTGGTCATATCTAGAAGCTCTTTAATGGACTCGCAATAACAACATTTTTCAATATGCTCAGCACCTCCTGTTCATCTACCTCAATTCTCACATCAGTCTCTGTCACATCAGCAACACCAAAATCTTCACTTATATGTTATATCCTTGCAAACCAATCACTCAGCAACTCAACTATTTCTTCTACATCTGTCACCTTCCTACCACCAGCACTGATTAAGATCATCTTTCCATAATCATTCTTCTCTTATTTGTTACATACAACAAGAAAAATCTTTTGGATTTTACTTTGACCTACTTGGCTAATTTTCTTTCATACTCAATTTTCTGTAGAGCAGCAGCAATTGCTGGACAAGAATAGATATGGGCAGGTGTCAACTCCTGGACAGTTCTTGCATGTTTCATAGCTACTACTACCGTCTGGCTGTATTTTATGCCTTTAAAATGTTCCATCCTTAGTCTGGTGATGATTGTGGTTATCTCTCTATTTTCATTAATTTCACTGATTTCATTCTTCTTCTTACTAGTTTGTTTTACCAATCATATTTTTGCAATAGAGGTAGCATCAGTTAGTGAGAGTGGATGTAATTTTTGAGGTAAGTATCTTGCTTCTTTGGCTACTCTGTCTGCTCTTTCACTGCCTTCAATATTTACATGGACTGGTATCCATTGCAATGCACAGTTCTTATTTTTCAAATTTAAAGTTGTTAGTAGTTCCTGAATTTCCTGTGTGAGCTTTGTTTTTCCATTTTTTAATGGCTCTAGTGCAGATTTTGAGTCGCTGTAGATGGTTATTTCTTCTGTAATGTTTATTACTGGACTTGAGAGCTGTTTATATGGCTGTTAATTCACAGCCATACAAAAGTAAAGTTTGAAGTTATTTTGCCAGCTATGGTTTTGATTTGTGTTTCCTTGCCTCCAGGTAGAATTAGAAAACCCCCGAACTTCCTTGGTTGAGTGCTTCATCAGACGATCCATCAATGTAGGCAATGACATGGTTTGGATTATTTAAGTGATGTATAGTATCGTCCTTTTCTTTTATTTTCTTGCTGTGAATATTGAAAAATATCAGTGTGAATACAGTAGTGGGACTGGATGGCAATGTTAGCTTGTGTGCCACAGATGTGCAAGAGAATCGTCAGTGCTTCTGATGAACAGCTTTACCAAGGTTCCAAGAGTGGATAGAGGGTAAGATGGTTCCATTACATAAAGGTGGTTCTAAGACAGATGTAGCAAATTATGGACGAATTGATATCTCAGGAGAGTGGTGTTTTAAATGTTAGAAAAGTTTAAAGATAAAATTCAGCAATGGATGGTTAGGAGTATGATATTCTATGGTGGACAGCAGAGCTTTAGCAATTTTCTAATGTTTCATAATACATTGACAGCATAATACATACATACATAGCTCATGGCAAGATGTTAAAAAAGAGAATCATGATGTCATTATATATTAACAGAATTGAAGAATTTAAAATATTTTAAGTTAAAACTTTGAAGGAAAACACAGATCTAATCCAAGAAGTTGGAAAATTAAAATAAGAGTTAAAAGTAAAAGTCTTAATATGTTATAATAAGGAAAAGAAACATATTTATCATTATAAATTCAGATCTAAGTTCATAATCCAGGTCACAGCTTCAGAAGCCACTTGTAAAAAATCATTCCTGTCATTCTGATAAGCACGGAAGGTGCATTCTGTTACAAAATGTTACATAGTCTGTTGTGGAGCACCACAGTCACATTCTGGAGATGTTTATCTGTTCCATTTATAGAGAGTATCTCCACATAGGCCATGATTTGTCCTAATTCTATTTAGTACCGTCCATGTTTTGCAAGATAGATCTGATCCTGTGATGATTTGATCACCTTTAAAGATGTTATGCACATGTTCTTTTGTATTTTCCTTCCATGTTTCTTCCCACTTTGATAAAGGATTAAAATTATTTAGCACTAGTTCTTCTGCTGCTCGTAGTGATGGATGGCAAGATTTCAATCTACTGATGTTAAGAGTTGGGAGATCCTGATGAATAGGTAGGTTCAGATTACCAGCAATTTTTTGGAATTCATGGCCTAAAGAATTCAATCTACATAGTTCTGTAGGAATAATGCCTTCTAAAAGAGGTAACCAATATGTTGGAGTCGATCTAATAGAGCCTGTAATTAATCTTAAGGTATTGTTCAATTGAGAATTGATAATCCTTGTGTGAGGGCTATTTAGCCACACAGGAGCACAATATTTAGCACTTGAGAATACCAAAGCAAGGGCTGTTGTCCGAAGAGTAGAGGCTCTAGAACCCCAGGTAGTGCCATAGAATCTTTGTAGAATATTATTATGCATCCTTAGTTTATATCCCAAGTTTGAAAGATGTTGCCTGAAAGTGAGAGAACGGTCAAGTGTGACTCTGAAGTACTTAGGGAATGTATTATATGGAAGTATAGTGTTGTTCAATTCAATTTTTAGTTTCACGTTTGCCAAGTTATTATTTAGATGAAAACAAGATACTACCGTTTTGCTCCTATTTAAACAGAGTCTCCATCTTTTAAAATATTCATCCAGAATAGTTAAGTCAGCTTTTCGAATTTCTTCTGTACGATTTATGCTGTGTAGTTATTTCTGTATCATCGGCATAACAAAATTTTCTTCATGTAGTGACGGGAAGATCAGATATATACAGATTGAATAATAATGGAGATAAAACAGATCCCTGTGGCAGTCCATTATTTAACTTCCTTTTGCTGCTAGTTTTATTACCTATAGTCACTATAAATCTTCTATTTCTTAGCATATTGTTAATAATATGGACTATTGTTTTGCATGGGATAATTTTATATAATTTATATAGAAGGCCTTGTCTCCAAACGGTGTCAAAGGCTGTTGACAAATCAATAAATGCTGCTGATGTTTTTAAATCTTTTTGAAAACCAGCATCTATGTGAGTTACCAAAGAGAGAACCTGGTCACAACACTCACGATTTGATCTGAAGCCAGCTTGTTCTATTGGGACATTTTTAAAAATTGTGGAGCTTATTCTATTATAAATAAGTCTTTCGAGGAGTTTATAACAACAACTGAGGAGAGTAATAGGTTGGTAACTTTCCGGTTTATGATTAGGCTTACCAGGCTTTAAAATTAAAAGTACTTTTGCTTTTTTTAAAAATAGTGGGAAGTTTACCAGTTGTAAGAATGTCAGTAGAGAACTTTGTTAACCATAAAGTTGCATTTCTTCCAGATAGGGAAATGGCACACCATGATACTGCTGGACTTTGTGAAGCCCATTGATAGAGTACTGTTTACTGTCCAATTTACAAAAGCTGGAGCAAATGGGAATGGATATGGATTGGTGGCATGGATAGGATAGGGATGACTGACACCAGAGAGAGAGAGAGAGAGAGAGTAATATATGGTGGAGTGGAATATAGGAGAATGAGGGTGACTAGTAGAGTGCCTCAGCACCCTGTACTAGGGAATGATTTAAGGGAATTTAATTGTTTACTGATGCAAAACTGGGGAAGGTAGTACTTGATAAAGATGATGTAGATATCCTACAGAATGATTTAAATAAATCAACCATATGGATGAAAGACTGGGTGTCACTTTAATGTTGCAAAATGTAAGATTTTACACATTGGATTAAAAAGATAATATACTTTGTATCACATTGTTAGTGCTAGATTGAAGAAATTAATAACAGTAGAGAGACTCGTGGGTAATGATGGACAGAGACTTGGAAGTTCACAGGGCATATTGCATAAGTTAGCAAAATAGCTCAAAAGATTTCTCGGATGTTGAAAAACACATTAATTAACAAGTAAAGATAGTCAAGTATTAGCCTTCTTTATAAGGATATGAGTGGGCATATCTCAATTACTGTGCTCAGATTTTCTCACCTGGGCTTCTTGGAGATCAGAAGGTGGTGGAAAGGATTCCAAGATGAGTGAAAAAGCTAGTGACAAGCCTGTGGAATGTTCCTATCAGGATAGTTTCAGTTGATAAACTGGAAAGAGGGAACATGATAAAAACTTATGAGAAGTTTAATGGAGTGAAACAGCACTAGGAAACTATTAAAAATAGTATTTATTGCTTCCAATATTTCATCGCAGTTACAGAGACATCCCAATTGGGATATCTTGGCACATACACATCTTGAAGTGTTTGCTGTTGCTTTTTTATTTTATAAGTAAGTGTTGTGTTTTATGGGAGATATTTGTTCATGCACATGATTGTTTTATTATTTTTATTATATAGTTTTTATTACTGTTGTTTATTTAGTTAATTTTATTATGCTATTTTTATTATTTTTATGTGTTTTATATCACGTGTAAAGTTTTTTTTTGTCATTTAATTTTTTTTTAAAGCTGGATATTGTTTTCTTATCTCCTTAGTGTAGCATAATGTGATTAACATAACATATTGCAACTTCATTCACACAACACATGCATCACACGGTTTTGTTGATTTCGTGGTTATTGGAGTTCATCCAATAACCACGAAATCAACAGTAGGTGTTATATACTTGTACCAGAAATGAAAGGTAACCAATGATGTTCTGCATTGATCTTGGGTCAGTGGAATTTAACTTTTAACTTATTTGTGAATGGAATTTCATGTGGATCAACAAGGATATATTAAGTTCTGTGTGAATGTTTGATAATCATGCAACATTTGGGAGTCATAAAGAGAAATGCTATCAAATCTCTTCAGGAAGCTTTAAATGGATAGCTACATAGAGTGTTGTGTTTTAATGCTATGCACTGTCCTGTACCAGTGAGAGTGTGTTCCAGGATATGGATGTAATTTAGGATATGGGGATAATGGTTGGGCGAGGCTTGAAGTTCAAAGGGAGCTGCAAAAGTTGTGAACATTATGAAGCTTGTGAAATGTTGGCTACAGGGGAGAAGGTGAAAATTTTAAATTGCAGTTTAATGAACAGACAGAAAAGAAGTGATATTAGAGATATTGAGAAAAAGAGGGGATTTTACAGGATTAATATGGAGGATATTATACATAGAGCAGAGGATGGAAGAGAAAGAGGAATGGGATGTGATCCATGGAAGTTGTATAAAAATGTGAACAAGGAAGTGATAAAATTTTTTACAGGGTGATAGTAGTGAATGGAATGTGTTTCTAGAATGTGAATACTGGCCATATGAATTTATGTTTGCTATGATAAATATATTGCTGGCTGAGTGACACCTTTGATGATTGTTCGCAACTCACTCCACAGAGGTTTGTTAATAATAATACTCAAGATTCTTCTAATCTGTTTCTGACAAAATATCAGAGGCAACATCAAATGCCTGTGTTTGGAATGCAAGGTGATGATCTTTGTGTGTTTAAGAAAGGAGAGACAAAAATCTTTACAGTATCTGTCATGTAAAAAAATGCTTATTTGGACAACCATTCTACACCCCAGGTACCAAGGGGTTTTTCATGATGTTATACAATATTACATAAAAACGGAGCAATTCTTTATATAGATTTGTGATATCCTCATCCACTGATAAGTTACAAATCCAACTGGAATTTTTGACTGGGTTAAACTGTTTAGAATTAACATTATGATGATTAACACTATAATGTTTGTTATACTTCAACTGCTTGCTCAAACCAGTCTAGCAATTTTGTAGGAGAAATAAACTGTCACCATCTGGGGGATGACTACCTTAGTGGAAAATGACTACCAAAAAAAAAAAGTATTCTTACATAATCTTCAAATCTATGTGATTCATGTAAAAAAAAGTCATAGCATATCAATGGAAATAAACATTAATACTAATAAAAACTTTATAATGGCATCCATTCTCTTATAGGGTTCGGTGTGTGCGTGTTCTTTTTAACAAGAGGAAATTAAGCAAGCGCCAGCTGTCAATAGTAAGTGGATCAGGTAACAAAATATTGGACACGTTAAATTACTGAAAAAAGTTAGAGGCATAATAAAATAACATGCTTGTATTATTATTATTATTATGTGACACCTCCAGGGAGTCCAAAGACTCATCGAGGGAGAGTGTGCCAACAATATCGAATGATTGAACCCCTTCCAACTACTAACCGCACTCAAACTTGCTTAATGTTTTGCGTGAGGCATTAGTAACAGAGGCTCTACCAATTCACCAAAAGGACAACTATTACACAAAAAATATTATAAATATGATCAAATTTCAGATTACTATTTTGGTAATACGAATAACAGTGCACTATACGCATTAAGCACATACTTGCAAAAAGCGTCACGATGTGAATGAGATTACGTGAAAAGCAAAATTTCGTCAGCATACCTTTACAAATATAGCGAATTTCGCTGTGATTAAACTGCAAAGCCTTCTCAACTGACGAACTCTGATGATACACAACATATGCAGTCTTAACAATCTTGCCACTTACTACTTTGTCCAAAGGTGATGCATTTTCAAACATTACACGTTCAATAGGGCCAAATTCATGAAATAAACACTGGATGCACTCATCAGTCCAATAAAAAGGAACATTGGCAATAAACAAAGTTTTATTTTTCGGTTTGTCATCCTGCTCTTCTCGCACGCGATGTTTACAAAAAAATATTGCATGAGGAACAACATTCTGCTCAGAATATTTCACACACATTAAAACATACCCACGCAAATTCAATGATTCACTACAGACCGACATCTTTTACTAACATTTGTTAAAAACTTTAATAATTTCACCAATTAGATATAATCGCACATGAAAAGTTAACAATAAGAAATTTAACATAAAACCGCACGTTTTACCAAAAACGCCACCTAGTATTAAAGCAAATATAAACAATTGATAATTTGTGTATTTCATATTGACAAAGGTCAAAAATCCGAAATTTAATATTTTCTAAAATAATATTTGATTTCGGAATAGACAATACAATACTAATCATGAAGAATAAAGAGGAAGAGAATCCGAAAACTATTTTAATAAATTACCAGAGAACTGTGATAAATTTCTGTCGAAAATTAAATAGCCAGTAAACAAAATCAATGATAATCACAGATAAAGGGATGTATTAAACACAAATACCACTTGCTATGCCTTTTCTACAATAATCTACATCTTTGAAACATGGGTTATTGACAAAGAAAGTAAAAAGACCAATGGCTGAGAACATGTAGTGGTTAAGAAGAATTTTCCGGATTACTTGGATAGAGTTAACCAAACTTGTAAATGCATTTTACACACCTGCTTTTGCAATTTTTGTGCTAATATTGTCTTGATCTGCGATCTTTGTCTAGGTATTTAAACTGATCAACTTCTTCTATGGATATATCCTCAAATAAGATTTTTTCAATTTCTGCAACAATACTTGGACAGAAGTGCAGATATTTGTCATTGTTTTTGATTTTGGGGTGCTTGTGGTTAAACCATATTTTTTTTAAGTCTAGGCTAATTTTATAGTGATTTCCTGGAGATCTGATTTATTTTCTGCTAGAAGATCAATATCATTAACAAATTTTATATGGTATGTTATTTTTCCTCCTAGAGTCACTCCCTATCGCAGTTCTCCAGTGCTTCATTTACAACATATTCGAAGAAGCAGTTAAATAACACACACACACACACACACACACACACACACACACACACACACACACACACACACACACACACACACACACACACACACACACACACACACACACACACACACACACACACACACACATGCGGCTATGTAGCTCAGTAGAAGTGGTGTATGCTGTGTGCCGCCCACTATGCTAGACCACCTGAAAAAAAAATCATGGTAAGCTCTATTTCTAATCACCGACAGAAAAAACTTTTACTAAGCCTTTTTTCTACCGGTTCCGACCTATTTGATGTCTGGCACAGGTGAGCGTTTTTTTTTTTTTTTTCTCTCCCGGAAACTCGGGTTTATCGTCTGGTAAACTCAAGAAAATCGACCATAGAACCCACATTATTTTCAGACAAATGTCCGAAAACTGATTGATTCAATAGATGGGAGAAAAAGAGAAAATATTCTGAGAGTCATCAGAAGAAGACAGATGAAATGGTTCAGACATGAGGAGAGGGCTAATGTCATTCCAAAGTAAACCCTAGAAGGAATCGTTCTGGGATCAAGGGTTAGGGGCCGAGCTCGAGTAAAATGGACTTATAACATCAAAAAATGGACAAATTCCTCCCTTTCTCAACTGTCATTAAGAACAAGAGACCGTGCCGACTGGAGAAGGCTAGCAAAGAATATCACCTACCAGCCATGAATGACCCAACAGTTCATTTAGGACTATGGGAGAAGAAGAAACATAGTATTAGGATTAGGGACTACAGGACCAACATATACGGAAATAAAAGGTTATTTTACCTTGAGCTGCTTTGACCTGATATATATATAAATAAATAAGACAAAGTTCTGTCTCCGCACTAACTGTAATAATGTATCTTGTAATCTATTCAAAGGCAAATAAATATTTTCGACAGATGTGTACTGGCTACGATCTTTACGACAGTTTCTTCTAAGCACGTAAATACAACAACAGCTGCCCAACTCCCTCGATGAGTCTTTGGATTCCCTGGAGGTGCAACATAATAATAATTATAATATCTATACAGGATTCAGCTTCAGGCTTACTGATTCACCTTTAGACAATGATATATACACTGCTTGGAAAGAAGCTAATGCTTCTTTCCAAGCAGTGTATATGAACACCCCATGGCCAAGGCGCATCGTACGATGTAACGAATCACGTGTTTGTAGCTGGTATAAACTGGAGGAATATGATGCTTCTAATCAGTGTCCAGATCAAATGGATGGGAGAAGGGAACTAATGCAGTTTGAAAGAGGAGTTGTGATAGGATGTTATCTTGCAGGCCAATCTGTTCGAAAAATTGTTATTGTTGACAAAATGTGCCATCCTAGGTCAACAATCAGTGATAATATACTGAGAAGGAAGCACAGGGATTCAACTGCAAGTGGTACCCACATTGCACAACCCACCACCTTAGTTGAACGTGACTGTTGGGTATTATGAAAGATGATATATAAAAATCGCCATTTTCCAGCCGACACATTGAATACAGAGAATGGAACACGAATATACACCAAAACATTCAGAACTCAGGTCCACAACATGGCTTTCCAAGTTAGAACCACAATATACAAGTCCCACATTACCCAGCATCGTCTTCAGTGGTTTAATGAGGAGACAGTGGGACATGGAAGCTTGGAAAGCTGTGTTATGGAGGAACAAATCATGTTACACCTGCGCAGAGAAGATGGATGGGTGTGAAAATGGCGGGTGCCCAATGAATGCCTCTTAGAGAATACAGTTGCCCCAAGTATGTAATTCAAAGGGTAATGGGATGGAATGGTCTTGTTTTACCTAGTATGCCCTCGGACCTCAATGGTTTCACAAACACTGAACTCCAAGAGATGCCTAAACATTCTAGACAATGCAATGCTTCCTACTTTATGGCGTTTTTAAGGAAATAACCATCTCTTTCAACAAGGCAATGCACCATGTCATAAAGCTGCTGCTTTAACTGCCTGGTTCATGAACATGAAAGTAATCGAATTTCACTCGTCTCACAGAGCCCTAGATCTGAACTCTGTTGAACATTTGTGCGATGAACTGGAGCGTCGGTGAGGTAAAGGGGTGCGCATCAGAATAGTCCAGGATCTCATTACATGTTTACAAGAAGAAGTTATGAGCATGGGAAAATGGGTGTAGTTCAATGTAAGTAAACGTAAAGTTATTCACTTCGGCATGATTAGTTATCCAATGTCGTATTATATTGGTGGGATTAGGCTAAAAGGAACTGATGAGGCTAGGGATCTTGGAGTGTTAATAGATAGGAAGTTGAAGTTTAGGGGCCATGTGTCAAATATTGCAAATACAACTCAAATGATAATTGCAATGCTGAAACGAACGTTCAGATATAAAGATAAGAGTGTTATTTTGGCTCATTACAAGGCCTTGGTAAGACCTCACTTGGCCTATTGTGCACAGGTCTGATCTCCTGGTTTCTGTTGTGATTCTGATATATTGGAGAGAGTACAATGGAGAGTATTAGAAATGATATCAAGATTGTGGAATAGTGATTATGAATAAAGATTGAGAATTTGTAGACTGCAGATCCTGGCAAACAGGAGAAAGGGGGAATGATTGGGACCTGCAAACTTCTGAAAGGTCATTCAAGATTTCAATTGATGGAAATTTTTCAATTTATGGAGGGTGGGGAAAGAACGAGAGGGTGTCCTTGGAAGCTGAGAATGAAGGCAGCCAAGAGGGGTGTGAGGGCTAGATTTTTTTCTGAGAGGGTGGTGCGTGATTGGAATTGATTGTCATTGGATGTTGTGAGTGCAAGCAGTGTGAATGAATTCAAGAATAAGTATGATAGATGGTGTATGTATTATGAGGCCTCCCTCGATGAGTCTCTGATTCCCTGGAGGCCTCTCTTAATAATAATAATAATAATAATAATAATAATAATAATAATAATAATAATAATAATAATAATAATAATAATAAAAGAAATATCTCATAAACAACAAACGGTACGCAGTACCGGCACCTTGTTTCTTAATTAAGTTTTTAAAATTTTGTGATTTATTGACAGCAAAATGTATTATAAATATTCCGCTAGATGGTGCTGTGTTTACGAATTGAATTTTCAGTTTTGATTACTCATAAGTTTTGATTACCCTACTTTCCTGTTTCATAGGTTGGTACGCAACCGGAAACAGGAAGTTGAATTCACTTCCGATTGTTTCCAATATCAGTTTATCCGTTCTATATTCACTCTGCAACAGGCAGGTTTTGGCGTGAGTTTTGCATTAATCTAAGTTAAATTAGTGCAATCATTGTTCAAAATGCGTAAAATAAGCAGTTACTTTATGCCAATGAGTAAAAAAAGGAAAGCTGAAGAAGCAGAAATTGGTGAGTCTACTGGTGATCCTGTAGAACAGAAAACTAGCACCGAAAATACACTTGGTGAAGACGATCACGAAACCAAGATCGAAGATCCACGTGGCCAAAAGGAAGCAGATTCTGATAATGATTTGCCCGAGTGTTGGACACTTTTGCAGAAAAATTACTTCCGCGAGAGAAACGAGTGGCCTGTATGTTAAGAATAAAATGTTGGGCTGTAAACAGTGTCGTGATGTCGGAGGTTTTGCGGTCGATAAAAACATGGAAACGAAAATTTCAGCAGAGTGGGCAAATCGTAAAATCAGTCATTTTGGAGATTCTCGCAAACAACAGTTAATGTCATTAAGAAAAAAGATTTACGATCACAATGAGAGTGCAGCTAACAAAGCGTGCCAAAAAATAAAATCTGAAGCAAAAAACGAAACATTAGAGAAAGTTTTCTTAAATACTCTGTCTCATAATAAAGACGTAACAGGAAAAGTGTTTCGAACCGCTTACAAAGTTACGAGGAGAAATCAGTCATTTAACAACTTTGAAGACGAATTAAATTTACAGGAACTTAATGGCTTAGACATGGGATATATATTCTTCATTCTGCAAATGCTTGCATTACCACTGTGAGCCATATCGCAAATGAAATGAGAAAAACATTAATAGACAATATAGTGAACTCCAAGAACAAAATATCGTTACTTATTGATGAATCGACAGCTGTGAGTGACACAAAATTGATTGTTATTGTCCCTGTAGTTCTTTCTGAACTGTCGAACTCCTGTGAATCTTTCCCTGGATTTGATCGAATTATCAGATGTAACAGTTAGAGGAATACTAAACTCTTTAATTAGTCATCTTGAGTGTTTAGGATTATCTGAAGATTACTTAAAGGAATATGTTTAAAGGAGTATTTATTGTCTATAACTTGTGATGGCGCAGCCGTGTTGCTTGGTGTGCGTAATGGTGTAATGAGGCTAATGCAAAAGAAGTTTCTAGTGTTATTTTCTGGCATTGTGCTAGCCATCGCCTTGAATTGTCTGTTAGTGACACAGTGAACAATGTTGCAGCAGTGAATCGCTTTAAGAGTTTCATGGACAAACTTTATGGGACTTATCATGATTCACCTAAGAATGCTAGGGAACTACAGGAATGTCCAGAGACTCTAGAACTTCAACTTCTTAAAATTTGCAGAATTTTAAGCACTCTCTGGGTAGCATCTAGCTTTCGCAGTGTTTCTGCAATGTGGCAAGACTTTGAAGCCCTCGTCCATCACTTTCTGGAGGCAAAAGAAGACAGCAGAAGAAGCAAAAGTGATCGCTTTCTTTATGGGGGCCTTTTAAGAAAAATAACATCATGCGAGTTTGTTCTTGATTTGGGCCTTATGTGTGATACTCTCCAAGAACTTAATGAACTAAGTCTAGATTTACAAGAGAGAAATATAGACTTCTACAAAGCAGACAGGAAGATGAAGAATACAGTTCAACTTTTTAAAGAAACAATTGAAAATCCTGGTACTACAGTATTTCTCTTCAAAGTCAGAAGAACACGAAGTTCAAAGGGATTGAGCTCCGCAAAAATGAAAGACACAGTCCTGCAATAAGTCCATCTGCTTTCTATAAAAGTCTGAAAGAAGGTGTCAGAAAGCGTCTGCTTGAAAAAGATGATGCTGATATGCCCGAATGTGCTAATATTTTAGATTGCAATTATTGGCCAGAAAATCCTGGGAAGCGTTTGACATTTGGTGAAGCTGAAATTAAAACATTAGCACGCAAATTTCACTTAAATGAAAGAGAAGCAGTTCAGTTCGTGGTTTCCGTGAATATCTTCAAGAAAATAAATTCCTAGACATACTACTTCCTCTAAAGCACACTTTGGGCACAATTTCAATATCTTCCAGTGAAAGTGAAAGGGGTTTCTCTCAGATGAATCTTATAGTAACTTCATCTATGTCATCTCTGCTTGCGCGGACAACTTCTGCATGGATGTTCATCAGGATAGTAGGACCTCCTCTCACTCAATTCAAACCTAGCAAATATATGGACTCGTGGCGGCTGCTCCGAGGTCCTTATTCTGCAGTTGATACCAAAAGAAAGATGCGATCTAGAGACGACGAGGGTATATCGGAAGACATGTTAAAAGTGTGGAAGTTGCTGTAATAACATCTTCATGGTGAGTACAGCACATTTTTTTTTCAGAAAAAAAAGCACTGGTAAGGAGTATCTTGAATCTAAATATATTCCAGGATTTTCATGACCAGCACAATCACTAGACTTAAAACGCTTCGAAAATGTCTGGGACATAGTCGTTTCATTAGCAGACCAAAAACCACAGCTTCTCTCCGTTCATGAGCCAGTCTGTTCAGGTGGAAAAATGGAATTTTTTTGCTATAGAATCTTATACTTTTATAACGAGCATGGTCCACTTCTGTCAAGCCTATATAGCCTTCATAGGGTATCATATCTCATGCTGATATGGTCATATTTATGACCATATTTTCGAGCATAAGGCATAGATTCTGTAATATGATGATTTTACTAATTCTGTAGCCCCTTTTCTTGCTCTCTTCATTCCATTACTATTGCACAAAACCGTACTAAATTTTTCCTGCTTCATCGCAAACTACACGCGTTATATTTAGAATTTCATGGCAAACTATACATGTTATATTTAGAATTGTTCTTTACTTTTTTCAATCAGTGTATTAATAGGAACATTTTGACTGATGATACAGTTAAATCTCTATTTAAATAAAGTTATGTTTTCACCGGGTACTGAAATATTAATAAATCGAACTCGTAAGCGTTAATAACAGTAAAGGTGGGGTTACTGTAGTCCCAGTGGCAGATCATTTTGTATGCTGCAATCCGTGTGTATTTATGTATGTAGGTATTTATATATTTTTATGTCATATGTTAAAATGCCTGTGTATCTCAGTATAAGTGGCCCTTGCGCTCTGCGCTTAGTGGCTCGAAGTCAGATTTAAGTTCAAGTCTAGTCGCCGACTGGAGGAACTTTTTCTAAGCCTTTCTTCGACCGATTCTCGAGTTAGCCGATCTCTGGCGCAGGCAAGCGGGTTTTTCCTCCCGGAAACTTGTGGGTTTTATCCCGTAGACTGAAGAAAATCGACTGTAGTACCCAGATTATTTCAGACAGTAACATATCTTGTTAGGGTTAGATACCAAGAGATGGCAGAACTTGTTTGCTAGCCTCTTCATTGGTGGCTGCTATAATTAGTGATAGACATAGGCCAGCTATCTCTGATTGGCTACCGGTGGAGATTGAACTGCCCACTCAGTCTCCAAAAGCTAGTTAGGATATAAAGGCTCGCTTACTCCTTTTAAGGGGATAAAAGGCGTTAACTGATTTATATTTCTTTTATTTTGATGTCATGTGTTTTATTATGCCATACGCTAAATAAATAAATCTGCAAATCAGCAAATTTTACATTTCTGTTTTCCAAATTATTCTTGATGGGTGCTTGATAGGATTCATGAGGGATACTTAAGGGTTAAAGCTGTATAACTGAGAGGAGAAATCCACGTAGCCTTTAAAGGAATGCGGAGAAAGGACCAGGGCTTCTTACCTAATGTCCAATCCTCATATTCTCGTGGTGCACCCTGCGAATAAAAAAAAAAAAAAAAAAATCAGCTAAAGCCTTTTTGTTCCCGTACAGGGAGTAGGCGAGGCTGTTTTATCCTATCTAACCTTTGGAGACTCAGTGGGCAGTTCAATCTCCAGTGGCAGCCAATCAGAGATAGCTGGCCCAAGACTATCACTAATTAAGCGGCACGCAGTGAAGAGAGACGGCACAAGTGTCGCCATCTCGTGGTCCCTAACCCTAACACAATATATTTAATGTCTGAAATAATGTGGGTTCTACGGTCGATTTTCTTGAGTTTACAGTACGAAAAACCTGCTTGCCTGTGCCAGAGATCGACTAACTCGGGAACCGGTCGCAAAAAGGCTTAGAAAAATTTCCTCTAGTCGCCGACTAGACTCGAAACCAAGTCTTCCTTTGTGCGGCCAAGCGCCATGGTGTACAAACGCCACATCCACTGAGCTACACAGGCTCTCCCTGCGAATAAAACAATAAAATTAATAAAAAAGTGAATAAAAGTTGAGCAACTCTCAGAGTGAACTGTACACTAAAATTCAAAAACATTATTCAAGTAAAAATGAAACAGTTTGAGAGCATGAACCGAAATTTGAAGATTCGGTGGTAAATCCTAAAAAAACATTGATTCTGAAGTTGTCTGAGAAGAAAAAAGCATATCTAGCAAATAAGTCAATTTTTGCTCTTAGAGAATACAGAGAAATGTAAGAAAGCTAAACTATGTAAAACAGCAAAACAAAAGTCATAGGAAGACTTTGGTAAGAACGTAGAAAATAATTATCAAGAAGGTGGCAAGATATTCTGGAGGCTGTTGAAAAAACCTTAGAAATGAATAAAAGCGTGCTGTAAAAGAAATTAGAGATGATAAAGGTGACATAAAAACCGGAGATGAGGATATCCTTGATGTATGGAGTAGTTACTTCGAAAAATTACTAAATATAACAATCTGTGACAACACACTGGTAAGAAACACTGACCTGGCATGCAATCATGAATATATATCCATTCTTGAAGTAGAAAAAGCCTGAAATGAGAAAAAGGAACAGCAGCAGTTGGTTGACTGAGTGGTTAGTGTATCCACTCTCCAACTGAAAGGCTACAGGTTCGAATCCAGCCTAGGCATAGATATTTGTGATTGTCTTTCACCTTCATACATTAATTTACACAACTGAATAAACACTTCCAGAAGCTGGACTGGGTCACCATGTATAGTAGATCCAACCCTCCAGCAATGGGAAAGGCCTTCACCCTGTAGTGGGTAGAAAACCGGCTGAATATCATCATAATATATCACAAGTTGGCAAGAGAGAAGCTATTCAAAACGCTACAGTTGTATAGTGTCAATGGAGAATTATATCAAGCAATACTTAGTCTTTATTTGAGTTGAAAGTCAGAGCTAGAATCGAAAGATGTACCTAAATATGGTTTAATGTTCAATGTGATGTCAGACAAGGATGTACATTATTCCCTCTGTTATTCATAATCTATATCGATCACATTATGAAGGAAAGTGGTATTAAACCTGATATCAAAATTGGAGATGTTAATCTCAGCTTTTTGCTATATGTTGTGGATGATGTTATACTTCTAAATAAATCCAGTACAAGTCTGTAAGATCCCTGACTAAATTCAATAACTGTTGTAATACATTTGGTAGGAAAATTAACAATAGCAAGGTAAATACAATGAAAATAGGCAGAAACATTGAAAATATCAACTGCATAGTGAATGGATAACTTGCAGAAGAAGTAAAACATTTCAGCTACTTAGGCGCAATGTTTCGTGAAGATAGTAAATTAAATATCGAAATAGACAACAGAATCGACACAGCTTGTATTATAGGAAATCAACTGAAAAAATGTATATGGAATAAGAGAGAAATTAGTCAAAATGCTAAATTAGCTGTATACAAGACAGTGTTCAAATCAATTTTAACTTATAGAGCTGAGAGTTGGATTAGAAATTAAACACTTGACCAAAGTCTAGAGACCACAGATATGGGAGTGCTGAGAAAGATTAGGGGAATAAACAGATGGCATCAATGGCAATATCTTATTAAAAACGAGGATGTTAGGAAAGAACTTGACATTGTTAGCATCCAGAAATAAACAGAATGGGAGAGGAAAGATTAGCAAAATAAGTGTTCTCTGCTAGGTTGGCAGATAAAGACCAAGAATAAGATCAAGATACAGGTCGATTGATACATTAAAAAGGTCTTAGGAGACAGAAATATAAGATCTGATAATGTTGAAGTCTTGACAGATAACAGATTGATTTGCAGGAAAATTGTTAATAGTAAGTTTGTCATGAGGTCAGCTTTTCATATAGTACTACCATAATGTCCTATAAATCCCTTGAGGATACAATTTCAGTTCCCTCCATCATATTGTTTAATTTAATAGGAAACGAGGCTTTAAGTCTGAGCTCTGGGTTAATCCCGAAGGGATAGAAAGAGGATAAAATAGTTCCATTGCATAAAGGTGGCTACAGGAGTGTTGTTGTAAATTACTGACCAATCAGCATATGAGGAGCCGTTTTCAAGGTATTGGAGAAGTTGGTCAATAGAAAAATACAAGAATGGATAGATGGAAATGGGATACTGTAAGGGAGAGGGGGAAGCTGGTGTGTGAAGGGTAGATTATGCCTCAGTAACTTGCTCACGTTTTATAATGCAGTGATGCTGAATTTGATAAGGGTAATGGGTTTACAGAGATACTGCTGAACTTTACAAAGGCCTTTGACAGGATACCACATGGAATTCGAATCAGTAAACCTGCAGGATGTGGGGATGTATATATATATATATATATTTTTTTTTTTTTTAATTTTTATTTAACTTGTTAAAATATACATTTGACAATAGGTAACAAGGACTATTTACATATTATAAGTATATATATTATTACAGAGAAAGAAACATTTCCTTGTGGGTATACAATAGAGAATGCAATTAATCAATTCAAAATTTAGTTTGAATTTCAGTTTCAGTTTCAGTCTGAGTTATCTTTCAGATGAAGCCTATTGTCGTCGTCAATCCAGAAGAGGGTACCAGTTGGATTCCACTCCTCTATGAATTTCGCGACAGTTCTTGTTTCTTTGAAGTATTCAAGTTCCAATAAAAGCCTACTTTTTAGTTTCCGACGGAGGATATACATGAGGGTTTGTGCAGTTTCAGTGATGAATGGGCGCTGGTTATTTCTTGTCTGTTTTAGGTAGAAGCTGTAGATGACGGCCTTAGCGCCGATGAAGAGGAAATTGCATGTTCTGTGTCTGTTTTCTTCTGTGTGGACTAAATTCCAGTAGTCTTCTTGGCTGTGTGCGTAGTTACAGGTGTTAGAGGCAGTATTCAGGGCATAGGTGATTATCACGTTGTTTGCAGGACAGGTTAGATATGTGTGTTCCAAGGTACCTGAAACGTCACAGAATAGACACAGATCCGTTTCTCTTAGCTGAAATTTGTAAAGCTTAGAAGGAGTTGGCAAGATATTATGCCATAATCTCCACTGTATGTCGGAATCTGGTTTGGCACACTTTGATTTATCTGGCAAATCCAACTGAAAACTGAGTGGCATATGAAGCCTTGCAGATGAGAGGGTTAAGGATGAATATAAGAAGGGCGAGGATGGAGACACTGATATGAGGAAGTGGTATATTTTCTTGTAGTTGGAGGGAAGAATTGGAAGTGAGGCTTTAGATTGTACAAGAATAAATATCGGCCCCGAGCAGTTTCTAGAAGGAATACGGATTTCCTGAGGTGTAGCAATATCTGGATAGGCGTTTATAATGGAGACTTGAAGCTGTTGGTATTGCTTTCGGTTTTTGGGTTCTTCATTGGTAGGCTTCTGAATGCTTTCCACTTTAGGGTCTGGGTTAGGAGGCCCCCTATGACTCTTATTCCTGCCAAGTTCCATGTAGGGAAAAGAAAGGGCTAACCAGTTGTGAGACTTGTTATATTTCAGTTCGAAAATAGTGCTTCTGTAAGTACAGCTAACTCTGTTGATCCTGTGAGTCCTGTGTTTTTCCACCTCTGTAGAGCATCTTTGTAAAAATGAGGTAGTTTAGAGGAGGGTGCAGGACTGGCCATTCAGAGGATTATGGAAAGTGTAAGTCCAATAACACTTATGTAACCACCTTCGATTACAACGAAGGTGGTTACATAAGTGTGATTGCATTGAAGTGTCTTTAGGAGGAGGATTATCCTGAAGGATTTAATCTTGTTTTCAAGGGAAATCAGGCCTTGACCTCCCTTGCTGAGTGGCTTGCAGAGTTGAGGGTATGTTGTCCAGTGATTTTTGTTCCAGAGGAAATATTTGATTTCCTTTTGAATGTGGTAGAGAAATTCTTCAGGAGGTGTGAGTACTTTGAGGGTATGCCATAACACACTTGCAGCCATCTGGTTAACTATTAGTACTCTTCTTCTAAGTGAAGACATGGAATTAACGCTGTTCCATTTACCTAGCACCTGTTTAAAACGGTTGTGCAGCTGTGTCCTGTTCAGTGTGTTATATATTTACCTAGCACCTGTTTAAAACGGTTGTGCAGCTGTGTCCTGTTCAGTGTGTTATATATATTTTGGTGTTGCCAAGGTGCACACCTAAGTATCTTTGTCCTTCGCTTAACCAGGTACATTCGACCAGAGAATCATTTCTAGACTTCCATCTGCCTGACCACAAGCCCGTGGTTTTTGCAGAATTTAATTTGGACCCTGAGGCTTGTGCATATAGTCTGTGTGCTTCCTTGGTTACTGTCATTTCTGCTTCATTTCGGACTATTACAGTGACGTCATCGGCATATGCTGATAGGGTAATTTTTTGATGTGGCTCTATTATGCTGGTTCCTTTGGAGATGATGGTGTCGTGTATTCTTTTTAAGAAGGGTTCTATGGCCAGTGTGTATAATTTAACGGAGAAGGGACATCCTTGCTTGATTCCTCGAGAGTATGACAAAGAGCGAGTGAGCTTGTTGTTGATTTTAAACAGAAGTGTGCATCTTTATAAAGCAATTGCACTAGCCAAATGCCTTTAGAACTTCATAAAGGTATTCGTGCTCTACCCTGTCGAAAGCCTTCTCCTGATCAAGGCTGACGAGTGCAAGGTTTTCGTGGGGAGAGATATGGGGTTGGTGAGATGGATAGGAGTGTTGTTGATGCAGAGATATCAGAGAGTAGTTTATTCAGAAGTAAAATCCAAAAGAAGGCCTGTGACAAGTAATGTGCCTCAGGGTTCTGTTCTTGGATCACTGCTATTTAATTTGTTCATTAATGATATATATATAGGAAAGGATCCGAGAGGAACTGTTCAATTATTTGTCGATGATGCCAAGTTGGGTAGGCCAATAGTGAATACACATGATGTCAAAATTTTCAGGATGATTTGGATAGATTGGCAAACTCGGCTAAGAATGCAGGTTATGCATCTGGGGGTGAAAAGATTATCATCAATATACCACATTGGTGGAACCGTAATACAGGAAATTGACGAAGGCAGAGACTCAAGAGTGTTAATGGACAGGGAGTTGAAGTTTAGGGGGCACATAGCAAAAGTGGCTAAATCAGATCTTCAGATCACTTGGTTACTGAAGAATGCTTTGACGAGCAGAGATTTTGTTACTCTTTATCGAGCCTTGAAAAGATTCCATTTTGACTACTGTGTGCAGATTTGGGCGCCAGGGTTTATTGGTGATGGGGAGGAGGTAGAGAATATCCAGAGGCGAGTGACCAAGATGGAAGCTGGACTATATATATATATATATATATATATATATATATATATATAATGAACCTTACGAGAACAGGTTGAAGATTTGTGGGTTACAGAAATTGCTTGATAGGCGAAAGAGGGGTGATATGATTGAAACATTCAAATTACTGAGGGATGTTTACAATTGAGAGGAAATGTTTCTGAACAGGTCGGGTGGTGGGAGAACTAGAGGTCATCCATGGAAACTGACCAAGGGTGTTAGAACTAAGTTTTTGTTTTTTACTTGAAGAGTGGTGAATGAGGAATAAGCTGCCAGGATCTGTTGTGTACTATGACTGTGAATGAGTTGAAAGCAAAGTATCATAGACACTGTGCGAATGCTGAATAGTTCTTGACGTGACGTTTAGGACCTACCTCGATGAGTCTAAGGACTCCATATAGTTGCCCGTAATAATAATAATAGATGTCGGGAATTTGATGAATTACTCTTTATTTCATGCCTGCCACCACTTGTCAGATGAAAAAGACATTTTCTTTTGTAAATGTAAATTATTTTAGTTACTTGATCATGCTGTTTTCGTAACCAGTTTAAGTAATATTGTTGCAAACGCTGACCAGTTGAAAGTGTAGAAAAAGTGATGCAAGTGTTCTACACTTTCATCTTTCTGAATTTTTCACATTGTCTGCACTTAATGTTCTGGCTGATGTTCAAATTTTTGCATTCATTGATTTAGTCTGTAATACCTCTTCTTGAGCAGCGAAAATAAATCTTCAGTTTATTTCTTAATATAACGATAGTGGAACCATTGTCAGGTCCTGATATTGTCAATTTTTTCTTCAGTGTCTCACAAATACTGGCTATGTAAGTATTAATTTTAGCAACGTTCATATTTATTATTTTCTTGTTCTTATTGTAATCGAGTTTATTTTCTATTGCTTTTAGAGGGCCTTCTTGTGAAACAACTTAGAACAGTTTTTATGTAAATTTTTAAACTAATTTCATCTACTTTGACAGTTGGTCTTACTTACTGCAGACCACGTATTGCTATTCTTCGTTGATGTATAGCTGATGAGCATTGCTTTCGGCGTTGTAATTAATGATGTATAGTCATTAAATTTCGTTTTTTACAGTCCTATTTCTAAAGCTCTTCTTTTCTTCAATCTAATATGCCAGCTGTGTATCTAAAGACTAGCACCAGTCCAAGATTGCATTGCTCAAATTGTGCTTATTCAATTGTTTTGTTTTCAAAATATTCAAAATAAATCTGCTGACTACTTTATTCTCCAGGAGTAGGCGAGGTCGTTTAGTCCTAATAAACTTCTGGAAACAATAGGGCAACCATCTATACCCATAGTAGTCAATCACAGATAGTTTGCACAAGTTTGAATGATTTTAAATGGCATCTAGTGAAGAGCACTATTGACAGCAGCTACCATTTTGTGGTTTTAACCATAAAACTATATATCGGCATAGTCTGAATATTGTTAAGTTCTACCGTCAATGTTCTTGAGATTCAGGTCAAAACCCCGTTTTGAGATGATACCCTACTTGGCTGCCTAGAAATCAATGAACTTGGGAACCCATCAGAGCAAGGCATAATAAATATTCCTTTACATGGTGACTTAAATCACTTAAAAAAATATTTTTTCGGGGATACTTAGGGTTATTTCCATAGGACTATGGAGGGCTGTGTGGAGAATGTCACTGCTTCTATGTCATATATATTTATGGCATTAATTTGTAATTGTTTTTATATACTTTCCCTGATTAAAACTGAAAGTGTTAACAGTAGTTAATTTTACCTTATGTGGTAGAAAAAACAGCTTGTGTCGCTCAGTGAAAGACGCTTGCATCATCTGCACTAGGCTGCCAGAAGTACTTAATTTCAATTCTAGTTGCCAACTGGAGGAACTTTCACTAAGCCTTTCGTCGATCAGTTCTTGAGTTAGCTCATCTCTGACTACCAGTGCAGATTGAACTGCACACTCAGTCTTCAAAACCTAGATACTCAAAAGGCCTTGCCTACTCCTTATAAGGGAATAAAAGGCATTAGTCGATTAGATTAGATTGAGAAATAAAATTACATTTATTCCAACCAAATTCTATGTTAATAAAAACAAAAAAATAATAAGCTAATGCCATTTATTCCCTTATAGGGAGTAGGCAAGCCCTTTAAACACTATCTAGCTTTTGAAGACTGAGTGGGCAGTTCAATCTCCACTGGTGGACAATCAGAGATAGATGGCCCATGTCTATCACTAATTATAGAGCCAACGGGGATGAGACCAGCAAACAAGTGCCGCCATCTTTTGGTACCTAATCCTAACAGGATTTTACTGTCTGAAATAATGTGGGTTCTACAGTCGATTTTTTTGTTTACGGGATGAAAAACCTGCTTGCCCATTTCTAAGTCTTTCTTCGGGAACCAATCGAAGAATGGCTTAGAAAAATTTCCTCGTCCGCGATTAGACTCGAACTTAGGGTTTAACCACGTTACTAGCCCACGTCTATAGAAGTCAAGCATATCATGGATACAAAGTGCATATTAAAATTGTAATACTACCAGTGATAGTACATTGAAATATATGATGGATACGAAGCATATGAGGATGTGTACATTTGATTCATAATAGCCAGTAAGGTGCTTAAAGGCCTTGCCCTCTCCCTATAAGGGAATAAAAGGTGTTAGCAGATTTTTTTAATTGTAGCTAGCAGAAACCAACTTGGTTTTTATTCACTTTTATTTTCCTAATCTATTAGGCATTTTTGTTGAGATGAACAGGATCATACCAGATAGAGCTTGAAAAGTTAGGTCTTGCTTTTTTTCTTCATCTGGCGATTGGTTGTAATTTCTACATTTCCCCATAGAGATAGCAAGAATTGGCATGATTCAATATTTATTGAAATTGACATTTAGTACATATCAATTGATTCTTGATTTATATATTTTGCTGGTCAAATTATATGTATTCATCAGTTTGTTTTTGCTGCTATTACTTTTCAGCTATCCACCTTGAAGGTTTTTTACCTTTTCCTATTTTGTGATGTGTATCATTCTGTCGATTTGAATAGAGGTTAAAAGCAGCGTTTCCAAGGGGAGGTGAGAGGACCCTGCTTCGTATGCAAAAGATCGGCTTACACAAGCAGCAGCTGCAAAAGACCTAGAAAACTTTTTTTTCATTAGGTACAGAAATAAAACCGCGAACTTTCTTCTAGGTTCGAATTGCCGCGAGAACAAACGCAATCTGCACAGCAGTACATGTTCATCTTATTTTAATAATATGCTAATGCTTTTTATTCCCTTATAGGGAGTAGGCCTTTAAAACCCTATCTAGCTTTTTTTTTCGAGACCGAGTGGCTAGTTCCACTGGTAGCCGCCATCTCTTGGTACCTAACTTAACAGAATATGTTAATGTCTGAAATAATGTGGGTTCTATGGTCTATTTTCTCAAGTGTCCAGGAGATAAAAACCCATTTGCCAGTCCCAGGGATGAACTATCTTGGTGCTGACAAAGGAAAGGCTTTAAAAGGTTATTCTAGTCAATGATTAGAATTTAGCTTAAGTCTTTCTTGCTTGTCTTTGGGTGGGCTAGTGCTGTGGAAGCAAATGCAATAAATGTAATATTTAGAAATATATCAAATCAGAGCTGAGCTGAATATCTCCAATGCAATTTGGATATCAGATTGCAATTTGACATTTCTTCTCAAGCAACAAAGGTATGAGGCTATTTGGTTAATGCATCATAATGCAAACCACATAGATGAGAAATCAGTGTAGTGTCCACCCGTCTTACAAACCATCTTCCTTCATCTTGAATTCTGACAGCTGACTTGCAATTTAAATGTAGGTTATACACTGTCCAATTTGAACCATATACTACATAGTGGCTACATGCAGCAGCATATGGACACTACGATCCAAACCCATACTCCTGCTATCAATTACTCTGCCAGGACATGTTGACTGGACTGGAAACTAGCTGTGTGGGAAGCATGGTTATAGGTCCATCCTCACTATGTGACTCTCTCATTAACTTCTAACATTAAACAATGAGTGAACATAAAATTCATTAATATCACAGATCAAGAAATTTCCCATATAATATATATATATATATAAACATCTCAACACCTGTTTAAACAATGTGCATCACCACTTCAACACTAGTTGGTATTGTCTTAACTGCACCTTGTACAATTCTTTTTGCCATGGTGGAGGCCCACTCTGCATAATCAAAGTGAGACATTCCATGCCTAAGAGAATTTCAAACTCTAATCTCTTTGTTTTGATCAGCTATGGTGCAAAATTTCTGTTCAATTCAGTTACATCCATTTACTTTTTATTTCATTCTCCAAATGATGACCACACTGACCTTTTCCACTATCAGTTTGAAAGCTGAATTTATAATCTAAATACCCAAACACTGAGGATGTCTTTCTTGCGACATATACATATATACACACACACACACGTATACAGACACTATGGATGTCAGATCCTCCCCCTTAATAATTCAAATCATAACCTCAACCAGGTCTCTTTTTTTTTTTTTTTTTTTCCCACAGCTTTTCACACAGATCAATCTCAGCTTAGTAATTTGGCATTACAACAGTGATAAATGAAATGACTTGTGTGATTTCTACTATTCCTTTCCTTGGGCTGACTGTTTTTGCTCTTTAAACCTGGACACCTGCTTCAACCAAATAACAATTCTTACTGGAAAGGAGCCTCATTCTTCCTCACACCTCCCCCCCCCCAAAAAAAAGTCCACCAGAAAACCAGGTTTTTCCTACAAATGGAGCAAAGCACTCCCAGAAAGGAATTCTGCATACTGCAGATGACTAGAGACTTCCAGCATGCCACTCAGCCTAAAGAAAATGCAAAACAACTAATTAATTTGAAAGAACAAGTATAAAAACACTTTCCTCCTGCACAAATGGAAGTAGAGCCCTATTGGTCCCTTGCCAAGGCCATCCGATGCAATATCTGCTAACCACCCATGCTTCCACCTCACATCTAGATGGAACATCATCCAAAGATAAGGTTGACTTCCTGGCATCATTCTTATCTTCCAAATTCTGTATTGATTATCAAGGCAAAATATTCCTGCATTACCAAGAACTGCTCACTCACTACATACCTTGTATTTTATCAGACATTGAATGAATTCTTCATAGACAGGATATCTTCTGATCTGATAATGCCCCCGTTCCTCGACTGCCTTTTAGGACTGGTTGAGCCCTCGTAGTGAGGGATTATGTATTTTATGACTGTAGTTCTGTGTTCATAGGCCGGTTTGCCTGTTCTGAGGGACAAAAAACCTGAGTTTCCAGGTGAAAAAACCCCTCTACCTCCATATGAGACTGGCTAACTCACCTTTAGTCAAAAGAGACTAGATAAAGGTTCCTCATGTCATGGACAGGAATCCGACCCAGTTCTTTCTGACCAAAGGCTTCATCTATACCGACTGAGCTAGAGGCTCATGCTTCTGGACTAATACTCATCCTGCATCATCTTTACAAACTTTCAGTGGAAACAAGCCAATATCCAAAGTTGTCATTAACAGAAAAAATACATTTAAAAAAATTTTTTTTTAAAGAGCCAACATACTTCCAGAAAGATATTGTTTCATCTATTTCAGCTAGGGCAATCACATTGGTGCACACTTGATGCGCCTGAACCAATTTTGTATTTCTTTTTAGCAGTTCTTAAGTCTGTTACTCTTGCTATGATGATGCTAGTTAAAATTACTGGTGGCATGAAACAAAAATTATGAATATTCATATATCAAATTCATGTCTCCTCCATCCAAGATAAAACTACTGAACACTATTATAATATAATAGATAGCAGGATATGCCTGTTAATAGCATGTTCACAGTATATATATATATATATATATACATATATATATACACACACACACACACACACATAAGCAAACCTTATACAAGTGTTTTTTTTTTTGCCATAAAGAATTGACAACCCTTGCACATAACATGGCATTTTTGAATTCTTGTGCAGGGTATCATGTTGGATGTAATCTTTCAATATTTCTAACCCTTTTTTGCGAATCCCCACTGTCGACTTTCAGGACATTATGCAAAAATGGGAAATCTCCATATTTTCTTGAGAAATCCCCACCTGTGCTTGTTTAATACCATTAAAAATTGTAACTTCAAGCATAAAGTTGGTGACAAAGGTTTTTGAAAGGTTATTTTGGTTTTTATTTGATCATTTATAAATTTTTTCAGGTATCTGTTTACTAAACTTTAGAAAAGTAAGGATACCTACCACATCAAGTTTACAATGCAGATGAGACAGGTCTTTGGTGTTAAAAAAAGGCCAACAGGATGTTTATTTTAAAAGGAGTAAAAACGATGCTAAGTTTTACTGCATCAAAAGATTGTCTAACATCGCGTATGTACTGTAGCACTTCAGTAGATTACATGATAAAACCTATGCTAGTTTACAGATCCTCCAACCCACATGCAATGAAGACTGTAAATAAGAACTGAAAAGCAAATAAAAACTTGGTAATTGCTGATTTAAAGAATGGTTTCTAAATTGTCAGTTACTATTTTTAATAAAAATTAAGTTTCCAATAATTTAGAGATAGAATGGTATATTTCAGTTAACTTTTTGAATATATACCCCCCCCCTCCCCATACTGGTTCTTAGTCATAACACATTTTCACAATACATTTTATAGGAACCCGCCATGCTATGAGTATTAACTGTACTTCATATCAAGAAAAATCAGATTTTGTGTGGCAAAAAAATTGTTTACGATGCGCTGACTTGGAAAACAAAATCAAAATAAATTTTAAAAAAATTGAATACCATAAAAATGTTCTCTCTAGGTTAAAAATATGATCTAAACAATAAAGAGTTGATTATCATCTTAAAATTTGTTTCAAGTGTAAATAGCGAAAGAGTTAAATCCCGAATCAACCAAATGTTACATTTAGCTGTCACTTCATTATCATATAATGAAAGCCATACATGTTTTTTGCACCTCTTACAGTTGTTCTAATTTCAGAACTTACCATAACTTGATTCATACTATGCATAACTACACACATTTTTGTCTTCAATAATAAGTAATGCTCAATGTTTACTACTAGTTTTCATAGATAACCAAAAGTAATTGGTTAATTATTCATAGGTAATTAATAATGCACAGTCAAACTGCAATTATAATAATCTTATCCAAAAGTTAAACCAATTTTCTTATTTGATTATTATATTCAGTTGTTTGTGAAACTGATCAAAGTATTCACATAAATATTGACTTTTAACCATTTCTTTTGAATGTTTAATCAGAATTGAATTATATACAAGAATTGTTTGCAAATGCACACAACTGTAAACGTCTAATACTGTCATCCAGAACTTACAGCGTAACTTAACTGCTATGAGGAACAGCAAAAAAAAAATGAGAGCACCTGAACAGAAATTTTACATTTATAGTGAACTCAAGATTTAAGTTTTTAAAATTATATACGATGATAAAATCAGTCATCACATTCCAGTGGGCAATTCAGCATATAAATGAAATAAGCATAAGCTACATCTCAAATTATGTTATGAATATTCACCATAAAAATTTAAATGAAAGAAATGAAAGAAAAATAGTGCCACCTTAATGAGACTGTGCACAGAACTTTCGATTTAGTGTATCTCCATTTCTGAAGTAAGGCACTTCATAAGTTGTACCTACTACCTAAATCTGAATGCATAAGTCAGATGTATCTGATAGCTATCCATAGTGAAATCAGAATTTTACACAATGCAAGAACTGGATTATCCATTAGAAAGAGTTTGTGCCTGTACATTCACAGTCTATGCTATGGGTGACATCAGTAATTGAACATCTTTCTTATTCCTATGGAACAGTGACAGCTGTCACTATTCTATAAGAGTGGTAATTAGTCAATTAGACCAGAGCCAATGATTCAGCTGATGATAGATGGAAATTATAAACAGCAAAACTCCTTGATCCATTATAATATTGAGAGGTCAATCTAGTCATTTACAAAGAAATCTCAAAGATTCACAATCTTCCAGAATATGTTAATTCAGTTACATCATGGCAGTAAGCATAAAAAAAACAACTCTAGATTTGCTTATTCTCATTATAAAGTACAAAATTTCAGTAGAAGCATATACTGTATGTGTGTGTGTGTATATATATACATACACGTACATACAAATATCTGTATCACATAAAATGCAGAATCAGCATGTCTTTTGATTATGGCATTGACTGTTTCTAATGAATGTTTCCTATCTCATTTGTTTCTATCTGAATTGCACGTTTTATTTTTTTATAAGTTAATGCAAAACTCAAAATATATACACATCTAAAACAAGTAACTTTATGTAAAGTTACATAAAATTAACAAAAGTTAGAGATTGTCAACTGCTTCCTGTTTTCAGTTCTATTGGGAACATTAAATTCTCATCTTGAACTTAAACATCCCTTTTTAAAAATCTTTCAAATTATATAATACCTAATAACATAAGTGGAAATACCATAAATACTGTAAATATATTATTAAAATGATTTAAAAAAGCACTCTTTGCAAATCAGACTTCTGAAATTAAATATTCTAAAGAAAGCCATTAAATTATATTGCACACAACAATAAACTCATTCATTGTCAAACACTAAATTTATAGTAAAAACATTCCATATATGTAAGTATTAATCACAGGCCATTTTACGTGATTAAGTAAACATGACCTCTAATTTGTAAATAGTTTATAGAATATTCCATATGAGTTATGGTTTATTAAAGAAACATTACATGCTCAACATGAATTTTGTATTTTTGTCCACTCAAATTTTACACATTTAATATTTTATTTATGAGATTTTTGACATTTCCTTTCAAAAATTCTCTCGAAATTTAGTTTATCATTAATAAAATTAATTTTATGCTGAATATCAAGTATTGAATAGAATGGCAGTAATTGAAAAAAGCAATTTTTTAATACAAATTTTAACTATTGCAATATCAAGAAAATCAGCATTTCATTAATCACTATGATTAAGCAGTTCACAGTAACAGCCATATGATTTATTCATATTTTGACAAAAGCTTTTATTTTTATTTATTTTTAATAAAATCAACTGTTCCAGATGGCTAGAATTTTACTTAGCAAGATGGACAGGAAACTGAACAAGTAGTGTTCAGAAAGGTCCTCATTTAAATATATTCATTAATGACTCAAGTTCACATATGAAGAAGTAAAATTTCTCTTTTGGCTGATGATGTGAAGATGGGTAAGAGTAAGAAATTTCTTAGATGATCTCAGTTCTTTGGAGAATGACCTTAAAAGTCTGGACGAATGGACAGGAAATCTCAGATTAAAATTTAATGTGGACAAATGCGATTTTTTTTTTTTTTTTAATGATACTCCCACCCATAAAAGGTTGTAAACCTGTAGCATATTAGTAATGTGTTGGTAAGTCAAGGTCAGATAATCTAAAAACTCTGATCAGATACCAATATAGTACTTTATCATGCCACTTTAGGCCTCCACAATAAGCAGAGTGATGGTCTCCAAATCAATAACTTATATCTACCATCTAAAGATATTCAAAAACATCCATGCCAATTGGGATTGGAATCCACAGCCCTGCAGGTTGGATAGCAACACACTCAAAGCAAACTTCTGAGAATGAAAGACTTATGTTAACATAGCAGTTATGCTATAATGCTTCAGCTGAGACTTTTCAGTAGTTTGCTACTGTGAGAGTTGACTGCAATTTCATTTTTTATGTCCTTCCTACAAAGACCAAAGAATTTGTGCTGAAAGATTTCTGAATTACCGTTTTCTGTATTATAAATTACACAATACTAGTTTATATCTACTTCTAGTAATAGTATCTTTCTTTCCATGTTTTATAAAGTTTGAGAAAAGATTTGTCCATGATGATATGAATGCTGTTTAATAATATAAACAAAATGTTTAAGTTTGATTTAAACTATTTATACAAAGCAGTATTTCAATTTCAAAACCTAATGAAATAAAGTACGCTGCTGAATAAAGTTTATATGAATTATGTATTATTTTCTTAATATATATATAAAAACAGAAAATAATTGCATGCAGCTCATTTCTTGAGATTAGAACCTAACTAGAAATAAAACATGTGTAAGAGAATGACTATGAATGAAACTGCTGCAATTATAAATTGTTCCATTCAAGTACTGTTTTGATTTTAATCTGTTAAGTACGTAAAGAGGATGGGAGGAACAGCATATCTGTTCACGACATCTTGATATTATCACAAAAATAATTTAGAAATAAGCATGGACTAAATTTGAATGCATCATATAATGAAAGGAGATTTAGGAGTGAACAGAATATATGATGATTATATTAACATTACAAAGATCATTTACATTGTTACATCAGGAAAATTCCTGCAAATGCTAGACTGAATTAAAAATTGAACTGTACATGCACGTGCATATACACACAAGAAATTAAAAAAGAGGAATAAGCCAACCTATTTGTGATCATTAGTATATATAGCTCATTGTGCGATTCCAACCCTATTCCCAAAGCATTTTTGAAAATTATGGAGACAACTACCGTGTTTGAATGAAAACTTTAGTTTAATATAACTAAAATCTACAATTCGACGTTTCGACCTTTATGTCAAGGTCATCTTCTGGAGCATACAACTATACACAGAAAACAAGCTACACTACAATCAAACTGGTTTGTTAAAGATACTGACCAACTGCTACAACAATTGTTGGCCTGACCTCTGGTGAAAAAAAAAATAAATAAATAATAAAAAAAAATTATACATCAACGCTAGAGTCCTATTATTAGTGTTATCTGTTGGTTGTAGAATACATTGGGCGCAACAACAAGTAAATATCTATATACATATAATAACAACATGTTATACCTGTACATTCCAGCCAGTTGGTATGGAATGGCTTCTAATAATAGTTGTAGATTGGCTAGAGTCCTGACTTATGCTGGATCTTACGTCCAGCATAAGATCTACAACTATTATTAGAAGCCATTCCATACCAACTGGCTGGAATGTACAGGTATAACATGTTATTATATGTATATAGATAGTTACCTGTTGTTGCACCCAATGTATTTCTACAACCAACAGATAACACTAATAATAGGACTCTAGCGTTGATGTATAATTTATTTATTTATTTTATTTTATTTTTTTTTTTCACCAGAGGTCAGGCCAACAATTGTTGTAGCAGTTGGTCAGTATCTTTAACAAACCAGTTTGATTGTAGTGTAGCTTGTTTTCTGTGTATAGTTGTATGCTCCAGAAGATGACCTTGACATAGAGGTCGAAACGTCGAATTGTAGATTTTAGTTATATTAAACTAAAGTTTTCATTCAAACACGGTAGTTGCCTCCATAATTTTCAAAAATGCATTCGGATCACCATGCAAGCCTAAAAGAAAGGACCCAAAGCATTGAGTTATAGGGGCTTGGACTGTGAAGTTTTCTTTTGGATTCTCTGCTTCCCCACACGCATAAATATAAAACTGACATGAAGTAGATGTTGTGATGCATGGCATTCATGCATTGGTCACCCTAGCTAGGCTTGTCTTCAAGTGGAAAGCTAACATGAATAATAATAATAATTAAAAAAAAATCAAGGAATCTGTTATAACTATACAGCCATATAATTTTCCTTAAATTAAATCGATGCACACTTCATCAAAATGAATAAGTGACAATTTTGGAAGTTTTTAAAAAATATAAACTATTACTAAAAGGGCTATAATACTGATGAATTTCTGCTATAATAAGATGAAACACTGACCACAATTTCAAGAAAAAATGACAGAATAATGTTAATAATTAGTTCCATCACAAGATTAAAAATCAGTTCTGAAAAATCAGGATTAGTAATTTCAAATTAAGATCATCTGATTACTTAATAACAACTGACAGACATTTATAAAATACTGCCAGTGATAGGATAAAGATGAAACGCAGCAGCTGCTTTACATCTAATACTAGGGGATTCAAAAAGTGTTAATTGATTTGAAAGAATTTTCTTATTACAGTTGAAAAGGTTATAATAAAGTACTAAATTTTATAAGAAACTGGATTGGGATAGTATATGAAGTGCTTTACATCAGAAATGGAGATATACATTCAATTTATGTTATATGTATAGTCCTTAGCATCATTTTAAACAATAAGGCTAAATTCAATGACCTGAAACTTCAGCTGTTAGATATCCGATAGTGCATTCATCTTGTGAAATGCTCTGAAATCTGCATCTGTGCTATTAATACTGCATAAACATTCCTTAATTATAAAACAAAATTGTGTTTTCTGATCAATATACAGTATAACCTGTTCCCTTCTTTGACTATACCCCTGGGATGCTATATTTGTTGTTAATTTATTCTTACAAGATGGTATAAATATATCAAAATTTTTCTTTGGATTTAGATTTTGTCCGATTCCCATCACACAAACTCTAATACTGTGAGTGGACTAAGAGTTTGTATTATTATTGCTATGTAACATTTATTATGTATTATGTAACATTTTATGTTACATAATATGCAAACCCTGTTCTAAGAAACAAACATGGAACTTTTTCAAGCCACTTAAGGCCTCCCACTAAGTAGGGCAATAGTCTCACACTTGTTAGTGGGAAACTTATTTCCAATAACCACTTAGCTAAGATATTAAGACTAATTTTCTATTGAATAACGGATCTAAATGACAGTATTAATAGAGTACATTTTAAAAACACATGCACACACACAATTTTGTTATAAATAGCCAATGTTAACTTAGAGTTGAAGTTGTATTGAAAATAATGAAATCTGATATTACTATTTCTTAGCAGCTGATTTTTTTTATAATGGGGTGTTTAAATACAACAAAGTTTCATATATCAAAAATCATATCACTGCACAAGATATCTGTATATCAAAACATTCCCAGTGATTCATTTTTTATTCAAAGAATACTGATCTAGTCCAAACAGTTTCTTAAGGATCAAAAGATACTTAAGTTGCCTATCTATACATAACTGTCACAGACTACATTATGAAAATGTTCTAGAAATAAATTCTATTTAAAGTGAACTGTAAACAGAATGAAGAGAGAATAAATCTTCTTTTATGAAAATTTCAAGCCTTTGTCAATTAAATCAAATGTTTTATAATGTGATTACATTATGAGAAAATCCATTTAGTTATTTTTTAAATTAAGCATTTCCATTTAATAACTGATATCTTGATTTACATTTCATACATCTGAAAAACCCACACAAAGCATGTAGATATGTATTACTCATTCACAGAATTTTAAAAGCATTCATACTTAAATTAACTTTATAATTTTAATCACAATGACTATTATTTAAGACACTTTTCCTACCACCAATTTGTGTAGGAAACTGTTATTGCTGAAGAGTTTAGAGCACCCCCCCCAACTGAAATGCTAGTTTATTTTAACAGTTCATGACAGAGCAAAAGCTGATATCTAAACCAATTAATAAATTTTATGTTCCTTTCCTATTTTTAATCAGCTATTAAATAATCAAATGATCTTAATTTGTAAATTACATCCTGAAAAATGCAAATTTTTAATTTATAATAAATCTAATTACCTGATAGTATTCCAACTAATTATACAAATATTGGTTTTTCTTGAAGAAATAGTGGATAAAAACACAAGTTTAACATAACAGCTGTTTCAGGGGTGCAGTTGTTATAAAAAAAAAAGCTAATGATCAAAAATGAAGTCACTTACTATATAATTAAAATTACTATAGATGCATTTTAAATAAGTGTGCCTTGATTTTTAATCATGACAATTTTTATAGTTATAACAGATTTCTTGATTTAGTAGTTGAGATGTTTTATAACTATGGAAAGGGGGGGATCAAACAACACAAAAGAAGAAACCCCATAGTTTAAGGCCAACACTAACTCAAAGATTTTTTTTTTTGGGGTGGGGGGGAGGAATGAATCACAAAAGTGAGCCATCTGATAATGATCACATAGTTGTGTATATTCATGCTCATAACTTAATGTTTCCTTCTCCTGTTTTTACTATATGTATTATTCTGTATGTCTTTTTTAAATTCATTTTTACATATACAATAATATCAGCATGTTTAACAAAAAAAATTGCATAAAATAAATTAAATAATCATATATAATTTATTAGGACCTACATCTTCCTATTTTATTAAAATTATTTCTGATGCATGATTGAAATTAAAAATTTTAATAATTATGAAGCCTTATCATCATGCCATATTTACATATAACAAAATAAAAGAAATTTATTGACCAGAAGTCAAGAGACTAAAATAGAAAAAAAAAGCTATTATTTGAATGCACAACTATTTTCATCTTCTTAGAAGACTTCATTGGGTGCATAACACAAAAAGGAGAAATAAAAAATATACATTACAACAGAACAGCAGCTATAAATTAACTTGCAAATGTATTGCTGACATCTGAAGGCATTCAGGATGCCAAAGTATTGTTGGCTACATTCACGTAAGCATGATCTCCTGTATGCCAAAGCTGGATAGCTGAAGAGTGAAAATCAAAAAGACTCCATAGTATTAAGATGGACAGACTGAGGACAATTTCTGTTGATCAGAGGACAATTCAACAGAAATTGTCCTCAATCTGGATTGTGTTAACTTGTTCAACAATACTATGGCATCCAGAATGTCTTCAGATGTCAGCAATACATTTGCAAGTTAATTTATGGTTGTTGTTTTCGTGTAATGTATATTTTCGTATCTCTCTTTTCATGTTATGCACCTGATGAAGTCTTCTAAGACAAAACTCATTGTGTGTTCAAATAACGTTTTTTTTTTTTTCTATTTTGGTTTCTCTCAGCTTCTAGTCATTAAATTTCTTTTATGTCATATAGCCAAGTAAATCTGTTGCATCAAATATATATATCAGGGGTGAATATTCGGGGTGTGCTAGGTGTTCGGTGCACATCCACAGAACAGCAATAACAACGATATTATATTTTTTCATTTATTCCCGTTAAAGACTCCATTAATTGTTTCCTGGCTTCATGTGATTTTTAAAAATAAACACAGTATACTAATGCTTCATTAAGAGGACACTTTGACACATAAACACCATCTCATTCGCATTAATAGCCTGGTTGTGCATCCACAAATACATACACCTTTGGGCCATTCAAACAGATGTATAGATTGCGAAGCAGGTCAAATTCTTAGTGTTCTAGTGGTTTAGAGGCAGAGTGAACACTGAGACAATAGCACTCAGAAATCAGTGGCTGTGATTGGTTATTGTGTCATCCAATTCAATTGAACGTTATCATTTGTCATGAGTTGCCGTTCTTGTTTTCTGAGTTTCATCTGTTTTAGATGCACGAAGTGTAAACTGACATGTTTAGGGCAGCGATATAGACAAGTAATTTTCTAAAAATAATTTATAACTTTTCTGCCAACATTTAAAATGGAAATCAGTGTTGACAATCTCTTGAACGTCCCGTTTTCTGCCAGAGCTTTTGCAGATTGTATGATTGATTATAGTTGGAGGTTGGAACATGTGTATAAATAAGTAAAACTAATTATTTCGGCCTTTCTTTGGTTCAGTCCAGAAAAATAATAATTTCCCCAGTGATTACTTTTTCTGATTTCTGTGCATATTATATGGCTGTATTTAAAAATCAAATTGAAATTCAAATTATTTGTGTATCAGTCTAGTATTTGTCAATGTTAATCTAATCTCGGCATGAAGCATAAACCCTTTGTCTTCTCACATAAACAGCATGCATAAAGCATAACTATTATTGATTTGACCTTTACGCTTTCAATATTTAAAATTATATTAATTGATAAATTAAAGTATTCAAAGTTATCCTACAATTAATTGCACTGGACTAATTAAGATGAGCACCAATGCACTATGCACTCTTAAAAAACTTTCATACATCAAAAACAATGCAATCATACAGTCGAACTGATACAAATTTTTTAGCACAGGTTGCATAAGCCACCTGACAGCACACCCAATCTGAATGGGCATGCGACATCACTGATATGTGTGTGCATTTTCTTGTTTATTTTCAGATTTATATAAAAAAAATGCTAAATAACATATGATTAAATTTTTAATCTGTGGGTTGACTAAGAATAAGAAAATCCAGGATTCCAGTTCTGGAGACTAAACATGGAACTTCAAGCCACTTTAGCTTTCCAATATGTAGGGTGTTAGTGGTCTCACACCAGGCAATGAAAATCATCTGTCAACTAAAGACATCCACAAACATCTATACCCATTGTGGGCATAGATGTTTATGAATGTTGATTGCAGAGCAGGCATGTTATTCACTCAGTTAACTTGATTAGCATTAGCTCATGCTTACTGGTCAGTTATTTCTGTGAGTGTAGATGCTATCTGTGCACAGGGTTAAAACAGGTATGATATCTTTAGTCCATTTTTATTATCTTTATCAGATGTAAAAATTATTTGAAGCAAATAATGGTTGTAGTAATTTCATTTGTAGCTATCCCGTTATATAGCATAGCATTTCTAGTCATGTGTCTAATATCCAAAAATAAACCACACACATTATCTCTGAATTTTCCTTTTCTTTTTGCTACAGCAGCAGTAGCAACAGCATATGGCAATAATAGAGCTAGAAAGGCAAAACTGGATTCATATGTACAACGTGTTTGGTTGAAGGCAGATTAAAAAGAAAAAGTAGAATCTCTTAAAAAAAAAAGCATGTAGTACATGCCAGAGATCACACACAAGGATTTTTTTAAATGCATATTTTGTCAATTTACTAAAGAACATTCATCATCATCATGGACAAGTCTTTCAAACTTCGTAAATAATGGAAAGAAAACATCGTTGCTAGAAATAAATATGGAAAACGTTTAAAAAAAATGTCCAATTTATAATACAGAAAACAGTGATGCAGAAAAGTTTCAGCACAAATCCTTTAGCCTTCAAGACACTAATTGCAAGTATCATGCAATTACAGTCAATTCTCACTACAACTATATTAATCTGACTTGATATAACAAACTACTGAGAAGCCTATGCTAGGCTAATAGTATAAGTGTTATGCTGAAGGAAATTTATTCTAAGAAACTATCATTTGTCACTAGAAGTTTGCTATAGTGAGAGCTGAATGAAATGAATTCTGTATTTTGAGTGTTAAAAAAATGCCTCTAGAATATTATGTAATTTAAATAACTTCCTATACTTGAGTTTTTTCCTTCTGGAAGTTTTCTTCTGCAGCACTGTGCATTTGTATTTCAAGAATTATAGTATAAACATTTACTCTAGAAAACAAAGAAACATTTTAAACCTTTCTTTTTATTAGTAAATATTATTTCTAGGTTCTCTTGGAGGTCTTAGCATTTTCTGTAATACATGAGCATCAGCAGGTTCTATCCTCTTGTAATACTGCTGTTTAGTTTCTACAATTTCAAATCCAAATTTTTTGTAAAATTTAATGGCACTTTCATTGTTCACTTGAACATGCCTAAAACAAAGAAACAAAACTTTTACAACTTGCAACAGAATCAATAATAATACATGAACTACAGTTACACTAAATATTCCTTATTTAAACAATAATAAATCAGAAAATATTCACAATTAAATTTTTTTCTGAACTGGTCCCACCTCTGAATGAAAACATAAACATGAAACTTCTGTAAAAAAAAAATATTTTTTATTATTGAATTTAATTAAATCACAGTTCCTGCTGGTTTGCTTTAGTGAGTTGAATGTGTAGCAGTCTGACCTTCCTTGAAAACTTACAGAATAGTATCTTGTCACTATTCTGCTACTATGAAACATACAAGAGGATTTGCATGTTCAAAATGGGAAAACACTAATATCGAAAAACAATACACACAAAATATGGACAGTTCTTTTATTATTAAAATGATTCAATTGCCATGGAGTCAAGACTGATCTTTTTTGTTCTTCTCAACACTACTTGTTTTTAAATACATGAATTGACTCATAGTGCTTGATTGCAGAAAAAAAATACTATTGTTATACCAAGATGCAAGTCTTGAATGCATTTCAGATTCTGCTATGCTTACAGTTTACAAGAATACAGCACCTTGATCATCTCTGGTTCATGTAGTCTATGTAGTTAGCAGATCAGTCCTATAGATGCAAATAATTCAGCTAAACAACAGATTTCTCAAGGTCAAATCTCATTTAAATAAGACTGAGATATCATGTTTATGATTAATGCACAGTACCGGTCCACTAGTCAGAAAAAAAATAAAAAATGAAATAAAAAATGCTTGTTTCAAAATGGAATACTACAAGTAGGCATAGTAAGACTAAAATACAAGAATGGAAAATTCACCATCAAAATGTTTGTAAAATTTTTGCTTATGTTACACATGCATTTTAAGTACAAAAAGGGAACAGCAATTAAACAATAACAGAAAATTCTAAGAAGCACCACCTTAGTAGCTAATGTAAGAAAAATATGAACAATATTTTGTTATCTAACTTAAACTTTGCAGGAGTGTACCTTTAGGTTGTGATGTTGCAAAGCCAGATGTGACATTGACAAATGGAAAAATAAAGGTTGAAGAAATGGAGGTGCTTAAAATATTGCAGAACTTCAATGAAAACATTGATTAGATGGCATATCGGCCTGTATATTATGAAAATGTGCAAGGGAATTATCAGCTCCTCTGATCAAGCTGTTTATAATTTAAGCCTCAGTACCGGAAGGTACCAGTAGAGCAGACAGAAGGCAAAACAGACCTACTGCATAAAGGATGCTCAAAGACAGAAGTAGCAAATTACAGGCCAATAAGCATCTCAGGAGTGGTGGTTAAGGTATTGGAGAAATCAGTGAAAAACAGAATTCGGGACTGGTTGGATAGGAAGATGATACTCTATAAGGAATTTTTTTTTTTTCCTTTTTGTGAAGGGTAGGTTTCGCCTTAGTAATTTGCTTACTTTTCATAATCAAGTAACAATGGAGTTGGATAAGGGAAATGGCTACTCGGTGATACTGTTAGACTTTGTGATGGGCATTTGACAGGATTACACAAAGAACACTGTTGCATAAATTGAAACAAATTGTGATCAGCACAAATCTGGTGATTTGGATTAGAGGGTGGCTGATGAACAGATATTAAAGAGTAGTTCAGGAAGGAGTTAAGTCCAGGAGAAGGCATGTGACCAGTGGTGTACCACAGGACTCAGTACTCTGTTGTTTAATTGGTACATCAATGATATATCCAAAAATAGAGATGTAGTAAGCAATGGCATCATAAATAAATTGAATTCAAGAATACTGTGCATTCTTTCATTCATAACTGAAAAGCATTATATATGAGTGAATATAGCATCGTATAAATTGGCACTGGTCATAATCAAGAAGCATTATTAGTAGATTATAAACCAAAGCATTGCAATGTGGAGTATTACTGTACATGTAGTAGATGTGTATGCATGTTTTGTAGCCATTTATCAATTTTCAATGATACATCCAAAATCAGAGATGTAGAAAGCAATGGCATCATAAATGAATTGAATTCAAGAATACTGTTCATCCATTGATTCATAACTGAAAAGCATCATATAAATTGGCACTAGTCATAATCAAGAAGCATTGTATGAGTAGATCATTATGCAGCAAAGCATTGCAATGTGGAGTATTACTGTACATGTAATAGATGCATATGCATGTTTTGTAGCCATTTTCACAGTCTAAAATGCTCAAGGACACAACTGCCAAACAGTGTGCTGTTATGTGTGTGTGTGGGGGGGGGGGGCACAAAAAACTTTTGTGCCCCCCCTTATGCTGCAATGCAATGAAAATATCCCACTTCACCAGCTAAAAAGAAGTTTAAGATTAAGACATCAGCATAAAAGCTTATGGTTTTTTGGGATTCCCATGGAGTACTGCTGGCCATTACTGTGAAATTTTATTGAAGTTTTGGGATGCAATTAGCCAAAAACATTCAGCCCTAATGACAAGAGAAGTACTGCTCTTGCACGACAATGCAAGACCTCATACACCCTGGCAAGAATTCAAAAACTTCAAGTGGGAACACCTTATAGTCCCGACTTCAACATAGTGACTCACCTATTTGCCACAAGGTGCGGTTTCAGCAAGCTAAACATTTTGTTGATGATCAGAAGACTGAAAATGAGGTGTGGAGTTGGCTAAGATAGACAAAACCATGCTGCTGGTTTTGAAGGACTGATAAAGTGATAAGAAAGTTTATAAACGTTGAAGGGAATTGTGTAGAGAAATCAATGTTTTTTTCAAAGTTTGTATTTCACTTGTTTTATTTTTCATAACCATTTGTAACTAACTTTCCCTTGTATATAAATATTTCACATCAGTGAATCTGAATGTTTACCCTTTGCTAGATAAATGACTTCTGAAATTTACATAGAAGCTGAAAAATATTCAAAATCTATCATCAATACTCAGAGCTAATACATAACATAGTTGCATTTTATGAATTTCCAAAACAGAGCAACAGCAAAGATGTGCAATTTAATGTTGCAGGACTAAAAACTGCCAGATAAAGGATGGTATTAGGACATGAGGAGGTTTAAAGAATACATTCAGTATTTTGTACTCAGCCTACAGAATTAGAAATAGTTCTAGTAACCTAACTTTTGCATTTGGTCTTTTAATTCATGTGACAAAGTCTTTGTATAGTCCTAGACTCAACTGCTCCACTAAGAGTTTCTAGTCTGAAATCTCCTGCAGTATTATGCTGCTCATCTTTAGAAACACTGGCTATATCAGGGACTTTCAAAAACAGGCTTCTCTTATAAATTTTGAACAAGCATCTATGAAGAATAATTCAAAATTTTCACAATTCCATTCAAAGGAGAGAGATGGTTATCTAAACCACATCATGCACAACACTAGAAACTTTCTTATAGGCAGCGATTTCCAAACTGCAATTTGAAAATTTCAAACTAATCGTAATTAATGTAATAATTAACTGACAATGCATTTCTAACTACATTGGTTCATCTGATGTAGTTAGAAGTGCCTTAGAAAAATTAAATATAGGTTCTGAACAATATTTGAGACCTAACAAATAACATTCTGTATTCCTAAATGTACATAACAAAAATGATGATGATGGCTTGTTATATGGTTATACTATTAAAATTTCTTGTAAATATCCATATTACATGGATATATGCAAAATGGATGAAACTATAAAAGAGATTAGCACTAGTCATTTGTATACTGAATAATAAGCACTGGAAAGAATAACAGTTCTGAGAGATAATATATAAAGAAAACTTCTGCATGTTACTTTGGCAAGCATTCCCAAACCCACAGGATCTGACATTCCTTGACAAAAATGGCTTCATCTTATCACCATACTCCTAGTATGATGATAAGATAGATGGCGATAAAAATCTATGCTTAGGGATGAGAGCAGCCACAAGCAACTCCATAAGTGTTTCCACTACAAGCATAGAATCTGCATACATTCTGTACAAGACCTGCAGCTCATAAGGCCTTGACTATATGACAATGAGAAATCTGTCATGTACATAAATAATTCAAGTCTTATGGATGTTTAGATGTGCAGGATACCAGAATATCTTTTTTACTTGAGTGGGTGATTTCAACCTGCACATTTTATATAAATCCTAACCCAATGCTTCACAAAATACAGTTCCTAAATTTGGGATGGTGCTCCTGGAGTTACACATATCCCCTTTACTTAGTCTGTTATTCAGAAAGTTGGTCTCTTTCTGATGTATGCTTTTTCTACAAACACCTGTACAGAGGGCACTATTTAACTGAACTGGTAATCATGAGCCTAAGCTTTCCTGAAAAGCTATGAAGACATGAACGTCCAGTTGCCTTTCATAAACAGTCCAACTTCACACCAACTGGGCCAGCATCTTTTCAGTGATACCATGCATAAACTAAAATAATCAAAGTTACAGTGAATAATAATTGAAATGTGGTGTAATCCTAAATATCACAACATTAAATCATTCTGAAAGAAGTCCAATTTTCAGTTAAAATATATTTTGCACTTTATAAGAATAAAAAGTGACAAAAACATATACTTACAAGAAAATACTGTCAAAGTTACCATCATTTTCAACATAATTTAAAACATGTTCAACCATCCTGGTACCTAATACAAGAAATGAAATGTCATTAGCAACAGAGTATTTATTTTTAAGAACAAAATATAAGTATGCAAAGTTGAAACAACTTGGTTAATAAGCATTATGAAAACTAACAACAATCTCAGATATAAAAGGTTAAAATGATAATGACTCTTCTCATCCATCCAGCTGGTGGATGGATAGATGGAGAAAAGGGAAACAGGGTGAAAAACTTGTCTGCAATTATTCTAGAGTGCAGATGGAAAAAGAATGAAAAAGAAAGAAAAATGATCTGAGTCTTCAAGTGAAAGAATCTTGGCTGGTAGTTTTAAATACAATATCCATGAAATTAATGCATCTCTGAGATAAGAAATGGAGTGATTTGAAGATCTCAAATGGTAGAATAGTATTTTAAGATTTATTTGTGTAAGTTAATGAGCATTATCTTTTGCTCCAGAGATTACGATACACCTGAACAAATGCATTTGGAAAAGATACCTGAAAAAGTTTTTCAAATTCTAGAGTACTCCACAGCACAAGCAGGCTGCTTACTTATTCCTTCTTATATACAATCTTATTGATTTATCTCAGTCATTATTGCAATATTCAGTTTTTTTCCCTATGCCTTTTCTACAGATAACCCAATGGTCACTGCTTAGCTAAACTGGTATCTATAATTCTGCCATTCTTCATTTTCAGCAAATTCGGTGCAAATGCCAACTGTTCCTCTTTATTCATCTTACACTGAACAAATACACTAGTAGTTATCAGATATTAAATTGCAGTACAAAGAGTAATTTTCTTTTAACTCTGGGCTCATCCTAGTACTAGTAGTAAATGAGAGATTTTTCAACCTTTAAAAGAGAGTGAGATTGGTAAAAATACTGTGCAGAAACTAGCAATTGAAATTCTAGAAGTTTCAACTACTTGTGCCGAACATTTACCAAACAACATCAAAAAGTGATATCTTCAGCAAAATGGTAAACAGGCACTTCAATCAACTGAAGAAGTGTATTCAAAAGTATAAAATAAATATCAAAAGTATAATTCCAGTGTGCCACTATATATGAAAATATTTGTACACCTGTTCAAATTTGATACATATCTTGGTGTTCACTTTTATTTGCCACTTGTTTACTTGATTTTGCTCACTTGAACCTCATGGAAGTTATTCATGTTTTTTTTATTAAATGGAAATTATTGTGTATTTTCAGTTTTGTTTAAGTGTGTGCATGTGTGGAGAGTTAATCTTAAAGCTGAAATTTCATCACTCTCAAAAAAAGGATTATACTTGATATTTGGAATCAAATATCATCCTCTGTTTGAATGCTTACCTTACTTTTGGTCATATGACTAATTTTGTTGTAATGAAAGTGTCCATCCAAGTTATCAGATATTATATTTTCCTTGTGATATATATATATATATATATATATATATATATTTTACTCCTAATCCCAAGTAAGCAAACAGTTAAGTTTGTGCCTGAACGTAGTTCAAGTCTAAAGATGGTGCAACACCAGGTGCAAACTTAACTGTTTGCTTACTTGGGATTAGGAGTAAAATAACCAAGTTTATAAAATTACTTGGTAACCCTAATATACATTACTCAAGTTAAAAAAAATTATTTACATATATATATATATATTTTTTTTTTTGGGAGGGGGAGGAAGAGGATGGTGATGTTTGGAATTAATATTCCAAGAATGATCAATCCAGGAATCCTCAAATGGCAGACTACCAAAGATTTTTACACAGTCAGTTATTAAAATAAAGATTATCCATCATTATACTTCTAAGCCTTTTTCAAATTAAGTTTCAAGACAAGACATGAAATGATAACTATTAGCATGTATTGCCTTCATACTATATAGGAGAACTGCTCCATAGTCTCAATGCTGCTCATAGGGAAAAGTGGATTCAAATAACTGAAAACATAGATTTCAAACACTGGTCGCTACTTAAAAAGCTTGGTTCAAGCCCCTCTGTACCAAAGAAATCTCCTCTTGTCGATCCGAATCAGATAGCTGCTGATATTGTTTCGCTTTCTAGAGCTCTGATAGATAAAGAACATACTAAAGAAGTAAAACACAAACCAAAGGCTATGAAGTCTGTAACTCAAAAGAATCAACAATTCTCTTTGCCTTTTTCCCTGTGAGGAAATATCCTCGGAGCTTCAAAATATCAAAACGGGGAAGGCTCCTGGAGTTGACAATATTCATAATGAATTCCTGATGCACTGTGGACCTTGTGCAAGATCGTGGCTGGCTAAGTTCTTTAACGATATACTTGACAGTGGCTGTGTTCCTAAAAAATTTAAAAGGACAAAAATCATTGCTGTGTTAAAACCAGGTAAGCCAGCAGACAGAACTAAAAGCTATCGCCCCATAGCCCTTTTAAGTGCAATCTACAAGCTGTTGGAGAGACTAATATTGAACAGGATCAGTGATAAAATTTTGGAACGTGTTCCAATAGAACAAGCAGGGTTCAGAAGAGATCGCAGCTGCACCGATCAAGTTCTCAGCTTAACAACTTACATTGAAGCAGGATTTCAAAGATGCCTGAAGACTACTGCAGTCTTTATCGACTTAACAGCGGCTTATGATACTGTTTGGAGGGAGGGACTCATAAATTTCTTAAGGTCATCCCATGTAAAATATTGGGTCATCTCCTAAACAACTTACTGTGTGATCGATATTTCAGGGTAGTCACTGGAGGAAGCATCAGTAAACAGAGCATGCTTAAGAATGGATTACCTCAGGGCTCAGTGCTCGCACCACTGCTTTTTAGCCTTGACATCGCAGATATTCCTGAAACAGCCAGCAGGAAGTTTGCTTATGCAGATAATCTAGCTTTGGCGATCAGCGACAAGTCTATCAAAAGAACTGAAGAAATATTGACAAATGATCTGTCAGCTTTATGGCAGTTCTATAAAAAATGGAGATTAACACCAAATTCTGGTAAAATCAAATGTTCTTGCTTTCACCTGAACAATAGTCTTGTAAATCAAAAACCAGAGATATATGCTGATGGAACATTAATTTCATTTAATCCGACAGCTAAATACCTGGGAATAACTCTGGATAGAGCTCTGACATTTAAACAGTATATGATTAATATCGCTGCTAAAGTTTAAAGTTCGCATCAGAAATAACATAGTTCAGAAGCTTTGTGGTACTCTATGGGGCTCAAGGGCCACAACGCTGTGGTGCACTGCAATGGGTCTAGTTTACAGTGCAGCAGAGTATGGTGCTCGCCTCCTGTCTGGCTCAATAGTTACCATGTCAATAAACTAGATACTCAACTTAACTCTACTCTGCATTTAATAACCAGTTGTATTAGGAGTACACCCTTACAATGGCTCCCCACTTTGAGCCATATTGCTCCTCCGGAACTGCGATGACAGGAAGTCTTGCTTTGTGAATATAAAAGAATTTTAAATAACCAAAATCTCCCAATACATGAATTTATTCCAGATGCTTTATCCAATAAACTAAAATCCAGAAGACCTGCCATAAAAACCGCCTGTAATCTTCTTAGCCAGAATGACAGTATGGTGAGTAGGCGGGATGTACTATGGTCCCAAGCAGTATCACCTGAAGTTCGCAATCACATAAACATCTTCCAAAAACCATCTGGATTTGACCTGCCCAGGAATATATGGACGACGGTTAACAGGATTCATACAGGCCATGGTGTATGTGGAGACTTACTTTCAAAGTGGGGTAAGATACCAAATCCCCACTGTCCATGTGGAGCCGAGACCCAAACCATTTATCATATAGTACAGGAATGCGAGCTGACAACATATCCAGGTGACTTTAAGGATATATTTGACCTATCCCCAGAGGCGATCAACAGGATCAAAATCCTAAATGTTAAAATATGACTAATCTTCTGTCTGATGCTTTCATAAATTTCATATTTGTATTTGCCTGAATGTACTTTTGTTTTTTTAAATCATATATGTGTATCTTATCTATATTCATGTGTATTATATCTTATTGTCTTTTAACCCTGTGTACAAGCCATACGATAAATAAATAAATACTACATAATACCAAGATATATCAAGGAAACCCATATATTGCCATCTCTTAGTGCTTTTCACTAGTTCACAGAAACATAAATGGATGGAACACATTAAAAGAATGAAAAGAGAAAGATAACCAAAACAAGTATTAAATTGCAAACCATTAGGAAATAAAACCAGGATGTCCTCTAAAGAGATTCAACAATGACTTCCTAGGCCATTTTAAGCCTAAATCCTTGAAAAGCATGATGTTGTTCACAGAAACATGGTACAGTCACTCCCTGACTCACACAAGTGTTGTGTTCCGTGGAATTTATGCAAGTTGAATTTCATATAAGTAGTTGGAATTTCCCCTAAATGCTTATTTAGCACTCGCAACTACTGGTTACGAGTTTGATTTTGAAGTAAATTTGATTGAAGCAAAAAAAGTTTGAACATGTAAATTTATTTATTCTTTTTTTTTTTTTTTTTTTTTTTATATCTCACACCTGGGAAAAATTAAACATGTACCATGAAATGTGCATTAAAAAGATTAAGACAAGTGTCAGAACAAACACCATCATCAAATTCCTGACATGTACCCTCAAGGGATGTAAAGGATATGATAGTCTTCTTTTCTCTCTTCCATCATCTATGTGGATGATGAGGCTGAATGAACTCTTTACACTTCTGTCTATCCCTGGAGAGTCCAAACAATTCTGTCCAGTTAGGTGTCACTTGTTACGATTAGGTGTTTGGTCCTCTTATTTGCCTATCCATCTAATTTTGGGCTGCCCTTTGGATCTTTTACCTTCCATCGTTGTATATAGGGCTTTCATTAATAACTTTTCTGTGTCCATGCCGTTCACATGGTCAAACCATCGCAGTCTTCTTTCTTGGATTTTGTCTATTATTATTATTTCTTGTTTTAGTTGTTTTCCTTATGTCTTCGTTTCTTAGTCTATCCAGAGATACTCCAAGTGATCTTATTAGCCAACCCATTTCAGTAGTTAATAAATTTTTTTCTCTTCAACTTTTTTGCAATTTCAGCATTCACTTCCATCGATAAGTATTGGGAGGACCATTGTCTTATAGATTCTTACTTTTGTTACTTGTTGGACATCACTTGACATTTTTTATTTAGTCATCCAAAAGTTTGGGACACTTCACTGATTGTTTACATCTTTTGTAATTTCACCATTTTACTCAATTACTACTCCGAGGTAGGTGAAGTTTTCTACCTGCTTTAGATTCTTACTATCAATTTCAATTTTCAGATTGGGGTTTCTTTTTCCTATTTGCACAAATTTTTCTTTTGTCTGTATTTAAGTTTAATCCAACTTTTATACATTCGTCCTTCATTTTATTAGAAATTCGTTGTAAACGTTCTTCTGTGCTTGCAAGTGATGCAATGTCATCAGCAAATTTTAAATTTGTTATATTTTCCCCATATATTTTGATTCCAGTCTTCTTTAAGGACTTACTGGTTGCTTTTTCAAGTATAAAAATGAACAGATCCAGTGACAGACTGCATCCTTGTCTTACTCCACTCTCTGTGTGGAACCAGCTGATTAAAGTGTCCTCCACTCGTACTGCACTATCAGATTTGTCATATAGATTCTGTATTATTCTTAGTTTTTTTGGAAATTCCAAATTCTTTCACGGTTTCCCATAGTTCTCTTCTACAGATTGAATCAAATGCCTGACTAAAAGTATGAAATTTACAACCAAAGTTGCTATATAAATTTCATATTTTTCTATTAGCTGCCTTAAGATGAATAATTGATCAACTGTGCTTCGTCCTGAAAACTGTTTGTTCTTCTCCTAATGCTAGTTCTATATATGGCTTAATTTGTTTTTGGAGTACTTTAGTAAAAACCTTACTTGGAATACTGAGGAAGCTAATGCCTCTATAATATCCTGAGAGCTGTTTTGTCTCCTTTTTTGTATATAGGAGTTATAACCAATCAATAGGTATTGTTTCATTTTTGTAGACCCTTTCAAATAATGTTTCAAAAGTTGTTCCTTTCCTGTTTTTAAGATTCTGCATATATTTGATCAATACCAGGTGCTATTATTTTATTTCTTTGGTAAAGATATTTGTTTCCTCTTTCATTTCAGAAGCTGGAATAATAATATCCTGAGAGCTGTTTTTATTATACAGGGTAGTGCAAAAGTAGCAAAGGAGTTGAAAAAAAAATCATAACTTTTTGGAATTCAATGTTGTTCTAATTTTCAGAGCTTGTGAAGTACATCTGGGAGATTCAGTATGGAACGTTACACCATTATGCAACGAGCCAAGATCATAGAGCTTTATTTTGAACATCATTGTTCAATAATCCAGACCCAACGAGCCTATCACTGTCATTTTAATGCGAAATGCACCCTCTAAATCAATGATCCGATGCCTGGTGGGACACCTTTCAGCAGCAAGGTGCAGTGCGAGATCTGCCAAGATCTGGAAGACCACATTTTGCCCGAAGTGACATGAATATTCAACGCATTCAGGAGATTGAAGAGAACTCCAGAACATCAACCCAAAGACGTGCTGCTGAGTTGGAAATACCTGAGGTCATTGCAAAGAATCTTAAGAAATGATTTACACGTTTCCATACAAGATGCATTTAGTGCAAGATCTGAACCCAAGAAATAACCAACAATGTCTGCTGTATGCTGTTCACTTACAAGAATTGGTCCGAGAACAAAATGATGTTATGGATCATCTGATAATGAGTGATGAAGCTCAATTTAACTTGAACGGTTTTGTAAACAAGTAGAACTGCAGAATATGGGGTACCGAGAATCCAAGGGTAGTCCACCAACGAGAATTACACCCACTTAAGTGTACGGTCTGGTGCTTGGTTGCATCATGACATGTTATTGGACCATTTTTCTTTGAAGCCAATAATGGCAATGCCGTAACTGTAATTCGTGAGCGATATCGCGATACGATCAACAATATTTTAAGACCAGCTCTTGCTGATACTCCAGAGATGTGGTTACAATAGGATGGGGCCACTGCACAAGATGCTTGAGCCACGATAGGGGTCTTAAGGGAGATTTTTGACGAATTTCTAATTTAAGAAATTCTGCATTCAATTGGCCCACTCGTTCGCCAGATTTAACAGCTCCTGGCTTTTTTCCTTTGGGGACATCTTAAGGAGAGGGTGTATGTGAATAAACCCAGAACCACAGCGAAGCTCAAGGAGAACATTAGAGCCAAAATATGGGAATTAACGCCAGATACTCTGACATGCGTAATGGAAAATGTTCTCAAAAGAGCCCAACTTTGTGAAGTCGAATACGGCAGTCACTTACAGGACATAGTCTTCTATACCTAGCTCATAAAATTCTCCATGGATTATATGTTACTGTTTTGAAGAGAAATAAATTCAAAACTTACAATTTAAAAAGTTATTATTATTGTAAACTCCTTCGCTACTTTTGCACCACCCTGTATAAGTCTCTAAAGTATTCTTCCCACTTGGCCATTCTTTTTGTTGTTTTTTTTCAATTAGTTGTCCCTCTTTGTTTTTGATCATTAACATTTTTGTTGTCCATGTCCTACAGATTTGATCTATTTGTTTATATAATCCATGGAGGTTATTTTCTTTTAATAGCTTTTCTGCCATTTTGCATTTTTCTTCTAACCAGTTATTTTTGTCTCTTAACTAGTTTTCTAATTTCTCTGGTTAATCTATCATATTAGATTGGTTAGTTAATCAATATCATATCATAATTAGTTAGTTAATCAAAGAACTAACCAATATCAACTTGGATATCCTGCTACTGAATGAAACAAAAAGAGTGAAAGAACTGACAGCAAGATGGTACAATGGCTCACAGATACTCCTCGGAGCATCCTCAAACAATGGCAAACAAGACGGAGTGGGCTTCATTGTTAAATCTAAGCTCACCAAGTCGATACTTTCTTGTAACATCATATCTGAAAGAATGGGTGTACTCGTAATTGGAATAGAGAACAATATAACAATAAAATTAATATCCTGCTATGCTCCAACATCTGTAGCTGATAATCAAAGAAATAGAAAATTGTACATGAATCTTGAACAGGCATTAAATTACAAGTCAACATATACATTCGTTGGTGGTGACTTTGGTGAGAACCGGTGTTCTCACCAAAGCAAAACCTCCAAAAACCAACTTATCCAAAGACGAATATGCAGCTCTACTAGAAATGAAGAAAAACAAAAAAAGAATCACCAAAGCGGATAAGGGAAACGCCATTGTGGTGCTCAATCAAAAGGACTACAAAGGTAAGCTTAATGCTTTAGTACTAGACCGTACTACCTACCTCCCTATTGAATATAATCCTACCAGCTCTCAGATTAGAACTCTCCACAGACTCTTAAGAAAGTCACTTCTTGGCCTGTGGAAGTCACTAACAAACTAAAACCTTATAACTCTAGACACCCCCGATTATATGGACTCCCAAAAATACATAAACAAAATGTGCCATTACGTCCCATAGTGGATGGGACTGATTCCCCTACATATAAATTAGCCAAACATTTAGCCAAAACGCTCGCACACTATACTGGCAACACATCATCACACACAAAAAACTCAGCCAACTTTAAAGTCAGTATAGAAAAACCTCTCACTCCAACACACTGATATAATGGTCAGTTTTGATGTCACCTCCCTATTTACTAATGTCCCTATTCACTCAAAGAAACCCTAGAGCTCATCCAAGCCAAGTTTCCTCCCGATATCTCAGTCCTATTTTAGTTCACAATGAACTCAGGCTATTTCGTTTGGCAAGGAAATTTCTACAAGCAGATAGAGGGGACATCCATGGGTTCACCACTTTCCCCACCCTTGGCCAATTTCTTTATGGAGACCTTTGAAGAGAAAGCCTTAAACTCCAACCCACAAAAACTCACTATTTGGCTTCGATACATGGATGATGTGTTCGCTATTTGGCCACATGGTTCAGATACACTCCACTCCTTCCTAACACACTTAAATAACCAACACCCCAGAGTCCAGTTCACCTTAGAAAAAGAGGAAAACAACACCCTCCGCTTCCTAGACACTTTAATCACTCACCAGCTTGATGGATCTTTGGTTTTCTCTGCTTACAGAAAACACACCCATACTGGCAAATACATTCACCAGGTACATTCACAAAGTACCTTAGGTGATAGAAATATGAGATCTGGTAATGTCGGAGTCTTGACAAGTAACAGACTGATTTGGAGGAAAATTGTAGATAGGAAGTTAGTAATGATGTAAATTTTTCATGTAGTACTATCATATCCTGTACACTCCTTGAGGGTACATGGCAGGAATTTGATGATGATGATGAGCAACTAAGGCTATGAGGAAAGTATATTATACCAATAAACTGCATGTGTTGATTTGCCAATTTACTTGTTTTGTAGAACGAAAAACCAAAATTTTTCATTTTGGTTTTTCATTCTACAAAATTTTGAATGCCAAAGAACATATCTTAAAACCCTTTAACCAGCACATTTCATCAAATTGTAATAATTCGTTCTTTTTCTTTTAGGTTATATAAGATATGTCAGAGGTTTTGAAGAAATTCAAAGACACAAAGGTGCGGGCCAACATCAAGTTCTTTATGCTGCAAGAAAAGTCTGCAACTGAGATTCACCAAACTTTGTGTGAGACTTTACAGGACTGTGCCCCAGCACATCCAATAGTTGCCAACAATCACACCTGAAAGCAGTGCATGCCATGATCCTTGACAATAGATGGATACCAGCCAAAAACATTGCAAAAGACTCTGGGGATATCCAGGGGATGAGTTGGGAGTCATTATCCACCAACATCTGAACATGCAGAAGCTCTCAGCAAAGTGGGTCCTCAAATGTTTGAATGCCAACCAAAAGAGAACATGTTCTGTCATGTCATTTCTGAATGCAAAAAGTTAACAGGGAAGGTTCTTGTTATTATATTTTGGGATATGGATGGTGTAATCCTTACCCAAGTACTTCAAAAAAGGTGAAACTGTTACAGCAGCAGTTTATTCAACAGCTCTGAAAGAATGAATGAATACTTTCCTGATCTGAGGTTCAGTGTTATTACTACTATTATACAGGCATCATCATGGAGTCTGGAGACTAATCATGGGAGACCTGCTAATCCTTATTAACACAATGTCTTACACAGCCCTCTCAAACTCATTCACTAGACAAAGTATTCACAACCACTGTTGACAACCCATTCTGCTCATTCACTACTTTCCAAGGGGGGGGGGGAATTTTTACACTGTTGCTAACCATACTTTTACACAACTCTCAAGGACAGTTTCCACCTGTCATGCACTGTAAAGTTGCTTCAGTACCTAACCTATAACTAGTATCATATTCCCTCTTCTTTCCCTATCAGCTAAACCTTTTAGCCAACAAACCAATCTACCCATCCTTATAGGAGTATTGTACATTAATCCAGATGGCTGCTTCTAAGACTTATCAAAAAAAAGGATAATAAATGTCTTAAATCTACTTGTCTGTATGTTCAAAACACTGATAAGGATCATGATCCTTTCAGCTATTCTGAAATCATCTCCACTTCTGCAATATGTTCCCTTGACATTAAAATCCTTACATGCCTTTAGTTGCAAATCTTTATATACTTAAATTTCTTGTATCCCATTTCCATTCATGTAATACATAGCTTGTACACCTCAGAATCAAAAAATTAGAATAATTAAAGAAAATAAAGTGTATTGAATGATTTGCAATTCCAATTTACTGCAAGGAAAATAATTATTACCAAATATAAATTAGTCATATAAATCTATGTACTTTGTACATTATATAACCATGTAAACACATAAAAATGTAATATAAATTATAAGAAAACTATAATTTGAAAACATTCACAAAATTAGAATAATTTTTGATGTGGTTCAAAATATTAGAATATTCCAAATTTTTCTGATTAGTTTTGAGGAGAGCATAGAAACAGCATATATTTCAGTTAATCATTTGCTACAAAGATCTAACAAGTGACATATCGGAAGGTAAGAAGTTTCTTAGGGGTGTCTCTACACAAAGAAGGCCAAACTCAACAGTTTATAGCTAAGGCATTGAAATGTTCTCAAGAAAGCATGAGAAGAGTATTGAGACAGTATTCTAATAACCAGTTTCCAAAATAATCACTGCAATAGTGGTCAAAAGGTAATAATTACATCAAGAGATCGAAAAATATCTTGAAGAAAAACTGCTTCCGAAGTGTAAGGTATTTTCACAGGAGATTGAAAGAACTAGGTGTGAATGTGTGTCTAAATCTACGACATCGAGACAACTCTTCACAAATTGGGTTTTAAATCACATGTGCCTAAGATGAAGTCCCTTATGGCTTCCAAGCAAAAGGCAGCCAGAGTGCAATGGTGTAAGCAAAGACAGTTGTGAGGTCAAGAGGACTAGAAAAAAGTTACTTTTTAGCGATGAAAGTATGTTTTGTGTGTCCCATGGTTATCAGGGGATATGTGGTTGATGTCTTAATAATTAAGCAAGAAGTATTTGATAAAGAATGCGTGAAACATTTGGTGAAATTTGCAACCACTGTCATGGTATGGGCTTGTATGACTGCAGAGGGTCCAGGTGGACTGTGTATTATGAACGAAAGAGTCAATTTTAAAGTGTACCAAGAAATTCCTGAGCACTTTATGTTACCAGCATCAGAAGATTTATGTGATGGTGATTTCCTTTTTCAGCAAGATTCAGCTTCTTGTCATACTTCCAAGACCACTACTAGATGGCTCAAAGAAAGGCAAATCAATGTAATTCCTTGGCCAGCAATCTCAACAGATTTAAATCTCATTGAGAATTTATGGTTAATTATGAAGAAACATCTTCAATAAGTTGCACCAAGAGACAAAAATGAACTTGTTTTTAGTCTGCAGACCATATGGGCTTTTTTTCGATAAAAAAAAAATTTCAACCGCTAGCAAATAATATGTCCAACCATTTAGAAATGGTCATAAAAGCTAATGGGGATACAACAAAGTACTAATTGTTTGCCAGCTTGGTTGGCAGAGTGGTTAGCGTATCCACTCTCCAGCCAAAAGGCTGCAGGTTCAAATCCCACTGTGGGCACGGATGTTTGCGATTGTCTGTGAAAATATTAGTGGTGCTGGTGGGCGGTAGATGGCATTGGTGTAGTTGCAGTTTATTGTAGTTGGTAGATTGAGTGGTGGAAACAAAGTGGTAGAATAGGTGCCCTCCCTCGATGAGTCTTTGGGCTCCCCTGGAGGTGTCACATAATAATAATATAATAACAATTATCATGTTGTTTCCCTTTGACTGTAATTTTTGTGCATTTATTTTTGTATTATTCTAATATTTTGAACGACATTAAAAATTTATTCTAATTTTGTGATGTTTTCAAATAGCAGTTTCTTATAATTTACATTACATTATGTGTTTACTTTTTATTATATAATATTATATAATTCTTTTCTATGCAATAAATTAGAATGGCAAATAATTCGACATATTTTCTTTGATTATTCTAATTTTTTGATTTGGAGGTGTAGTCTATCGTTAATTTAAAAATTAAAAGCAGTGGTATACAAATGCAGAGCCGTCATGTGACGCATACACTGGGCTCTGCCAGTTATCCCTTTTCTCTTTGATTTGCCTCCACTACATACTACTACTATAATGTCTATCCATCATATGTTCATCATAAGGTTTGGCTTATTGGACAAAAGTGAAGCATTCCAGTTCCTAACTGCAGGATTTTTAGAACGGTATGTTGGCTCTTGAATACTCCACTTTTGTTCAATGTAATTTGACAAAGTTCCCACATATGATTCATTTTAATATGATATGCAGTGGTGGAAGAAATATTTTCTTATAGATCAACAAGGAGTCGGTGTTTCATGTTCCCTTTTCCTAGCATAAAATATTTTTAGGAAGACCATATTTTCTTGACAACATGTCCTTTATTGCTCAGCTGAAAATCAGTTTCATCAGCATTATCCACCCATCCCAATAAAGTCATGCATTTTATTTTTGCTGTCTCAAGAAGAATGTATACCCCCCTCCTCCCCATTAGATCCCAGTTCTAAAATTTTTAAAAGTTATGTTTTTGATACATTCAATTTCAGAGATCTCTGGATAAGTATTTGGAAGGCATTAATTCACTATGGTCACTGGTGATAAGGTAATTTATTTTTTATTTTTGGACATGGTTAAGGTATAAGGTGACTAATGGGTTTTTACTGTTGAGAATCATGATCTGACATTGATACTAAATATTATTTGCTTCCTTGCATTTGATTAAATGCTAATGCTACAGGTAACAAAATTTAGTTATGACATAATTTTACTGTAAGATGGAAAATTAAACATGAAAATAGACAAACAAATAACCAGAATGTTAAGGTGAGAAGCGGGTGAAATTTATATAGTATAAAGGAAAAATTAGCCAGTATATCTCACCAGCACATACAGTATGCTCAAACCATTTGCCACGAACTGTATCAAAATGTTAAAGGGTTGAATTAACTGAATTACAAAGATAATTATAAAGAAGAGTTACCTTATTAGAAAGGAATTGGTTAAAAACAAAACAGTTCATTAACAGAAAAAAATTAATGGAGGTTTGAAACAAAAAGAGAACTGAATGAACAGATAGTGAAATTATTAAACATGAAGGTAATGAAAACAACTTAATCTTTATTGTTTAAGAATGTAAAATGTTTGAGAAAATTCCATACTTGGTTTCTAGATTATCTAACCCTTCAACCACTTTATATTTTATAAATGTCCTATTTAAGAGGAGATGAAGTTTCCCATTTTCTCTTTCCCACCCCTTTGTAATATAATACCAATACATTTTCGCTTTGCTGATATAGTTGACCCTCCTTATAATAAAGTCGTAGTAACAAAGAATAGTTTGTTAATAGCAGAAGGTTTATGATAATGAATTTCCTTTAGTGTAGCATTAAGGCTATGGATGGGATATCATGGTAGGTGACTTTTGCTGCAACTAACTTATGGGCAATGCAGGAAAACAGTCTGTTGTAGTGGATAGTACAGTATAGTATATAGCGAGCTTCCTTAACAACAGCACTGTACCACGTGAATTTGATAAGGACTTTTTGATAGTTGAGTAGATGACTAATCAGTTGGCAGTTAATTTTTCTACGTAAAGAATTACATCCATTCATATTCAAACATCACTGACGTCCCTTTAATATTAGCAAAGAAATATAATTTACAATCTCACAGCAGATAAAAATGACAGCATAAAGATTTAAAACTAAAACATGCATGTTTTAAAGAAAAGGAGAGAAGAAACTGAAAATATTTAATTAAAAAGTCCTCTTACCAATTCCTAGACGACGATAAGGAGCCAAGCAACCTAGTGTCATGATATACAGTCTCCGAGAGTTTTCTGAAGTATCAATACGACAACATACAGCTCCAACAACTATGTCATTGTAGTAGGCTACAAATTAAAAGTTCAGGAACATTTCTTTTTATTAATGCATGTAATGTAAACAAACAACAAACAAAAATTTTTTGGTAGAAAGTATTAAATGAAAAATACAAGCATTATTAAACAATATAAAAATTTTCTTCTCCCTCTCAATGCACATATACTGGTTGAAATATTTTGAGATGTCTATATTCCTGCACTGAGTCTCTGTAGCTCAGTCGGCATAGACCAAGTCCTGTACAGTGCTATTGGTCGGAAAGACCTGGGTTCAATTCCCATGTCTAAGACATGAGGACCTTTAATTGGTCTTTTTCGAATAAAGACGAGTTAGTCTGAGGTAGAGATTTTTTCCAACCAGAAACTCAGGTTTTTCACCCCCCAGAACAGGCAAACTGGCCTCATGAACACATGCATCTACAGACATAGGATACACCAGAAGGCATAGGGCTAACCACCTTATCCTCAAAGCGGTAGCAGTTTCAAATCATAATAGGCCATGCCTAATACAAACTTAACAGACCACAAGGCCTAATATACATGAAAGGAGGACATTCCTATATAGAATGTGCATGTAAAAAAGTAAAGATTAATGTAAAGTTCACAAGGAGAAAAGCTAGCTTTTCTCCTTGTGAAACTTACATTAATCTTTAAACCAATTAAATGTCGTCAAATGATATCATATCGACTCTAACATAAGTTTGTTTAAATTAGGGTTTCAGTCTTGGAAAGTCCCAGGACATTTTCTAATCTTTCTTGAGTCCTGGGAAAACCGGCTTGAGACCTGTCATAAATTTACAAATGTTAAACAGAAAAGTGTTTAATTTATTATAATTCTTAATTTTAATAAAAGAAGCATTGTATCACAGATTATAGATGATCATTAAAATTGTATTATGAATTAATGTAACTATTTACCACTTGCAATAAATATAATGCTATTCATTATTTTATACATCTCAATATAATAACATCAATAGATCACTAATAAGTTCCAAGTGCAACAAAAGTACATAATAGACATTTTTATTATAGTTAGCAGCTCCGAGTCAGTTTGCTCACAGAATTACTCCTCTTATCACAAAGATCATCACTTAAATGAAAGAAAAAGATCATTTTAAAAAGAAAACATGAATAAGACTGATTATAGATCAAAATGGGTTGTTATGCTTATTTATGAATGCTAGGAGTTGAAAAAATAAGAGATGAAATTTTTGCATTGACTGAGTTTAGGTCCCGAAAATAGTGGGAATAAGTGAAACATATTTGGATGAGAATGATACCTTGATGGGAACAGAAATGGAGGGATGTGATGTTTATCATGAAGATAAGAAAGGCAAGAAGAGAGAGGGAGTGCTGCTGATGATAGCAAGGGAATTATGTCTGCACAAGGTTGAGATACAAAGTAGAAAAAAAAAAAAAGTGGCAGTGGTTTTGAAACAGTATGGTGTGAAGTGGAAGTTGACAGAATGAGATTTTTGTTGGGTGTTGCTGCAGGCAAGGGAATGTGGAGGGTAGAGACAGAAATATACAGGCAACTTGACCTAGCAAGCAAAGGATTGTCATTATGGGTGATTTCAATTATGGCAATAATGACTGGAATGAAGAGATAGCACCAGGGAATAAGAAAAATAAATTTCAAGTTTTCAAGGGACACAATCTCAGGCATATGTAACAGAAGGCATACAAAGGCTAAGAGCCTTAGATCTCGTTATACCATCAGAGGATGTGATTGTGAATGGAGTGCCTAATCTTACAGTTGGTGAGAGTAACCCTGAAGCAATCACCTAGGTTGTTGCCACTCATATAAGAACTTCTATAAAGAAGGGATGCATGTGGAATCATCAGGCTTGTGATTATGACAAGCTTCGACAGCTAGGAGCTATATGTAAATATAATTAAATGTAATAATATAATAAGTAAACATAATAATAAATGTAAATGTCTGAGTGTATTCCAAAGGCAAAAAGACTAAACAAGGTAGTAAAATGGATGAATGAAGAGTGTGAAATCTAGAGGAAGGAACTGTGGAGGCAACACAACATGAATTTTGGTAATGATCAACTGCATGAGGAGTAAAAAAAATAAAATAAAATAAGCCAGGAAGGTGACTCAGTTGGTAAAGACAGCAAAATGCAGTGTGAGAATAAATTAGCCAATCAAGCTAAGAAAAATCTTAGTGAGTTCTTCCAATACATGGAAAGTAGAAGAAAAAATGACTATGCGAGGATAATACTAGTTGAGCTGGCAGACTGGTAAACAATGTGGACGATATAGTTGAAATATTCAATGATCAGTTTATCAGTGTATTTCATCCTTGAAGGTTGTATATGGAGGAATAGTATCTCAAAAGAGAAAAGTCACTAGTATAATGTACAAGAATCTGTTTTGGGACACAGATCGTCGTTTAGCTTGTACTTAACTGGAGATATGCAGCTGTTTACCAATGATGCAGAGTTGGGAAGAACTATGAGGAGTAGGGCAGATGTCATGGCCTTACAGGAGGAAGGATATGAATAGAAGCTGGAGTGTAGAAAATATGGTAGAGGAGGGACTGATGGCAAATGAGCAATATATTGCCACGTGTCTTGAGGGAATGCTCTATGGAATTAACAGCACTTTTAGCACACCTGAGTCTTGAAACAGATGTGCAAAAGGTGCCATTAATTTCATAGTGAGTCCCAAAGGAATGAAAGGTGGAAAAAATTGTTCCACTTTGCAGGGTGGAAGAGGATGACTAAGACTACAAATTATAGGGCAAACTGCATGTCTAGGGTTGTTGTTAAGGTGTTAGAGAAGTTGGAAAGGACTGGGATTCAAAAATAGGTTGATAATAGCAGTATTCTTTAATGTGGTCAGCATTGATTTGTTATGGGGAGGTCATGTTTTAGTAATCTGCTGAAGTATTACAAGGTGACAAATTCACTTGATAAAGGAGATGAGTATACAGTGGCATACTTTGATTTTTAAAGGACTGACATATTGACATATGACAAGCTAGTAGCTAAATCGAAACAGATGGGATTAGATAACAGACTAGTGAAATGAATAGCTGATTGGCTATCAGATAGGTATCAGCAGGTTGTGTATGGAGAAATAGTATCTCAAAAGAGAAAAGTCACTAGCAGAATGTACGAGAATCTGTTTTGGGACACTGATCATTTAGCTTGTGCATTAAGACATTGGAACCAAGCACATATGGACTACTGTGCACTGATTTGGTCGCCTGGTTTTCAGAGAGAATCCAGAGAAGATTTACTAAGTCAGTGTCAGGTTTATGAAATGTCTGATACGAAGAGTGAAGGAATGCAATTTATAGAACCTGAATAGAAGAGAAGATATGATTGAGACATAAGTTGGTAAGAAATTGTTACCAGATTAACGTGCAGAAGATTTTTCCATAGAGGAAGGCAAGGACATAACTAGTGGCCATTCCTGGAAACTGTATAAGGAGGGTGTGATGATGAGAGTGAGAAGCAGATTCTTTGCATGCTGATTGATTGGTGAGTGGAATGCATTGGCTGAAAGTGTAGTGAGTACATAAACTGTCAATGGGTTCATGGTTCAATGATCTTTTTTGCATGAAAGAGTATAAACATCCCATGATGAGTAGTTGTGTAACCACAACGGGAGAAGTAAATATTTTATCTACTTAATATCAGCATATTTATCAGTCTGAGACATAAAGAAAACTAATTTTTCAGTGGTATGTGACATTTGTTTATTACTGATACACAATTATTTTTGGTTCTAACATTGTATATCTTGAATCACTTACGAAAAACATTCAAACAATTTGTCTACCATTATAAATAAAGAACTGTTAAAGATAAAAGCATTTAAAACCATAAGCTCTCAATAAAAAAAAATTCTTAAGTCTGCAACACATAAATTACATTAGTGGGTTTGAGTGGATCTAAAAGCATTATTAGAACGGACCAGTGATGTCTCATGATGAGAGAGAAAAAAAAAAATTATGATACTTCTTTCAGCTTTCCAAGTTTTAATATCCACTATTAATGGTTCAAATTCTGCATATTCCATCACTGTGAATATTTGTGGTACAACTGAGTTCTCTCAAAAGATGAAATGATTCTTACACATTCTATCCTCTTACATTCCATTAAAATCAGTGACAATCAAAAGAGGCATTTGTAATGATCAACATGCCCCAATTGGTGCAATAAATTTTTAAAAAAAAATTATTGGTGAAATAGAATTGATGTCAGATAAATAAAACTAATAATTCAACTCCACTTCTGATTTCTTTACTCATCAACTAAAAATTCTTACTCATTATAGATGAGCATACAAGCAGATTTTTCAAGCCCTGTATATATATATACACACACACACACACACACACAAGATGTTATATATAACAATTTGGTGCTCCTAGGATCCCGAATTGATAAAGATGGCTACTGTACTGAAGAAGTTAGAAGATTATTACTCGAAAGGAAAGCAATGACAAATTTAAGAAAGATCTTTAAAGATAAAGACATTAACCTCGCAACAAAAATCGGAATCATGAAAGCAATGGTATTCCCTGTGGTACTGTATGGTTATGAAAGTTGGATCCTAAGAAAAAGCCAAAGAATGAAGATAGATGCATTTGAATTATGGGTTTCGAGATGCTTACTAAGAATACCATGGACTGCAAAGCAAATCAATAAATCAGTGATAGACAGAATAAGGCCAGACTGCACCCTTGAAGCTATGACCATCAAGCAAAAATTGTCATACTTTGGACATATTATGCAAGCAAATGACAATCTGAAGAAGATGATGATGCTTGCTAAAGTTGATGGAAATGGGAGAAGGAGACCAAGACTGCAAAGCAAATCAATAAATCAGTGATAGACAGAATAAGGCCAGACTGCACCCTTGAAGCTATGACCATCAAGCAAAAATTGTCATACTTTGGACATATTATGCAAGCAAATGACAATCTGAAGAAGATGATGATGCTTGCTAAAGTTGATGGAAATGGGAGAAGGAGACCAAGAATTAGATGAGTGGATGGAATTAAAGAAGCAACTGGAAATTCTGAAAGATATGGCCAGGGACAGATCTGAATAGTATGTTCATAGAATAAGGAGTCGAAAATGACTTGATGGAACATAACAACAAAAATAACCTAATCAATAATACCTTGACAGGTAAAGGCAATGCATCCTATCTGCATAGTATGTTTCTTAATTGCATATATTACCATGCTGATTTGCAAGATGAAAAAGTCAAATTTTTGAGAGAAAACACAGTCACCACATATGAAAACAGCTACTTCAACCTTTGGTTCAAAAGCAATTATAAAGATTTTTTCAGGCCTTAAATAGAATTCAAACACTGGTCTTTTCAACCAAAAATACTGTTGTCACCAACCAAGACTCTTCTGACTAATTTGAATTCTTTTTCTATGTTTTATCACTCAAATTCTATAGAGTATATCATACTGTAACCTTGGTATAAATTTTCAAAATACATTAAAAAAAAATTAAGATTTTTTTAAATCAGAATTAGATTGAACAAAAAAAATAAAAAAAATAAAGTCTTGCCATATAAAAAGCATAATTTTTATTCATCTTATTTTTATCAATTTAAAAGTTAATTGAAAAAATTCTCACTGTAACACATATGTGATCCAAATGCAAAGGATGGAAGACAGTCATCTATACTAGATTGAACATGCAAATTGTCAAATTGAAGAAACAATCACAAAAGCAACCACACAAGCTTCTTCAGATTTGTTGTGGATTAAGAGTGGCAGAATCCTTACTAGTGGTCTCCAATTAATCAGTGGACTTCCAGGTAATGAAGAAATTAACTGTTAATGCTGATTTCTATTCCTTTTGAGAAAAATTAGCTGAGGACAATGAGATGAGAATAATGGCCAGTACTGCTCTTTTGGAATGGGCTGAATAAAGGTCTGTCTTTAAGTTAGAGAATGGAAGCAGAGCATTTCATGATTAGTGTTAATCTTGGAAAATGTTTTGAGAATAATTTGGAAAATACTATCATCAGAATTAGAAGACGAAGACTTGTTATCCAACTTAGTTGAAAAAAAATCTTGAATAGCTTGTATGGATAATGCAGACAATGTTACAAACTGAATATAATATTTCAGACTTGCATTAATCAATCCTTGTCCCATCTAATTTTTAAGTTTTAAATGGGCATATAATTTATACATTGTATTGTTAAAACCAATGTGATTATACAAAACTGAATTACTCATTACCTGTTAATTCTGACCTACCTAATTTAGCCAATTCTCCAGCTTCTAAAACATCTTTGTAAAACTTGTCATTATAACTGACAGGAAATACAACTTGGTTTAGCCTTTTCAGCTGTTTAATATTATGATGAGTTACACATCCTAGCTCAATTCTGCCACCCCTAGAAAGGAAAACCAAACAACAACGATATATTTATTTTGAAATGCTAGTAAGATATACAAGTTTTAAAAGTATGTGATATCAAGGAAAAATAAAATAATGCAACATGGTACAGTATCATGAAATTTGAGTGTACATATTAAATAAAATTTGATATGTACACTCAAAGGGTGCACAAGGTGAAAATATCATGGATAAAAATCAGTGTTACTGGTGCTATGACCTTAAATTCACATTCAGCAATTTTGTTTTTAATTAAGTGTTCAAATATATGCACTGCTCCACTTCTTTTTTTCAGTTGAATTTAAGTGCTTTCAGGTGCCTCTCACAAAAATTCAAAGAATTTTGTCTGCCCATTGTAATATCTATAATTATTGGACCCTGGCTGGGTATGGTACCCACCATTATACTTGATAATCCTTAACTCAATGCTCCTGAACTTTTCATAACCAGTTGTCCTTACAAGTACACTGCATGTTTCAACTCTTCTCTTGGTAATAAAAAGCATTATGCCATCTATGTTCCATTCTATGAAATGCACTTCTTTGAGCCACACTCAGCTTCATTATCCTGTGGCACTTACAGTGCTATTGCTAAATGTGATTTCTACTCATCAGTTCTGCTGCCTAGTTACTTTCCTAAGTTATGCTGTGTGAAGAGAAAGGAATTGATTTTGTGAATGTGTGGGATAGATGAAGCTGTATAAAAGACATGGACTACATTTAAATGAATATGATGCGAGTCAGCTGAAGAAACTTGCTGCAAGAAAGAACAATGAATGAAATAAATGGAAGACCTGAGAAAGCAAGAGGTGGTAGAGATGCCATGGAAGAGCAGGAAAGTAGAGTAGGAGAGCTTGTGAATGAAGAGGCAAGTAGTAGGAGTGAAGAGTGAACAGAAGGAACACGAGGCAAACAGAGAAACAAGGGGGGAGGACAAGGAGATGCTGTATGAGAAAAGTTGATGATGGATTCAGGAGCAGATATATGTGTACAGGAAAGAACAGATGACCAGAGATGTGAGGAGGAGAAGGGGAAACAAACAGGTCTGAGGAGATGTGCAAGGTCAGTGATGAAAAATAGTGGCCAAGGGGAGAAGCAAGGTTAGTGGGACTTGTTACAGAACCAGAAATAATCTAGCATGTATGTTTACAAATGCTGTTTGAGATCTGTTCTGGAGTTGTCTGAACACATTCCCAAAGCCAGGTGGTCAAATAAGGTAGATGTGAAATGGCTGAATAAAGAGGTGAAGCATGCAATATGGAAGAAGGCATTATGAAGGCAACACAAGATGAGTGAAAATAGTCAGTTACATGGAGAGTACAAAAAGCAAACAAAAAAAAGGTAACTTGCTTAGTAAGGGTAGCAAAAGAAAAACAAAGGAAAGTCTTTCAAGTTCATGTTCATTGTAGTGAAGCATAGGTTTTTTTCAATTTGATGCTGTGTAAGGTATCAAGGAATGATCAGCTAGAACCAACCGACCATAGTTATGGCAGCAGATGTATTTCTTGTGTTCTTCTCAGCAGATGTCCATTTCTCCAAAACTCACCACAACATTGAATGGAATAAGAGCTCCATTACACCGAACCTCTAGTAGTGGTTGAGACAGTTGTAGGTGTCCTCCCGCGATGAGTCTTCGGACTCCTTGGAGGTGTCAGGAATAATAATAATAAGAGCTCCATGCCATACACAGAAGAAGACTACAGCTCCTGCAACATAAAAAAGGCTACAGTAGTAATCCACTCACAAAGTACCCTAAACAGAAACCAAGGGATGATTTGTGTTATATATGGAAATCACTCATTAGATCTCTAAACACATCAGAGTTCAATTTCTCTGCTAACTATCAGATGCACCTACTGAACAATGATTGACCATGTGCCAGCATCAACACTCCTTGTGTTTCTATTGTATTTGTGTAATGGTTCCTATGCATTCAGTATTTTTTTCAGTGATATACTGATTCATAATCAAAGCTTGTTGTTTATTTATATTTGTATGTTCATCCAAATCCAGAAGAAGTCACTAGTTCACGTGGCGAAACTAATTGGTAACTAGTAGCACCAAATCTTACAACAAATAAACCCAGCGTTAGTCATTTTACATTAGTTTTGTTGTCGAAAATAACATACTAATCAGGTTTTATAATTTATTATATTAGTGAAAGTGGCATCCCATGAAAAAATTCACAATGGCAAAAAAATGCATCAACAAAGTCCGCTGTTTTTGAACACCTTACAATAACAGATGGGAAATATTATGTGTCAATGTATTATACAAGATGATGGTTGCGAAAAGCATGTGATGTAAAAATTAGTAATTTTTGTGGTTCTGATAAAAATGCAACAAAAAAGGAAGATAACTGGTAGAGAAAGATGTTCCCTATTTTCTTTTATAGTTTCTTTGTTTTATATTCTATATTACTTCATTATTTATAGCTTTTTGATAAAAATATAACCTCAATTGACCAATGTTTTCATTTTCTAAGTTTTGTCTTTTGTCATCATCATCTTCCTTATACCCACTTTTACCTTGCGGTGTCGAGGGTCCATTGATCATCGGACCTCACTCCGTTTACAGGATAAGGTGGTCAGCCTTATGCCCCGGTGTATCCTATGGCCTGTAGTGTTGAGTTCTCAAGGCCAGTTTGCCTGCATTGCGGGATGAAAAACCCTAGAATAAACTGGGGAAAAAATCCTGTTGTCCACACCCAAGACTGGCTAACTTAGCTATGGCTGAGGAAGATCCTTCAGCTCCTCACGTCACCGACGGGAATCGAACCTAGGACACCCCTTTCCCAGGCATATGGTTGCGGAGCGCATAGCCACTAGGCTAACCACGCGGACTCTTTTGTTTATAATTAAATTTAAAATTTGTTTAAAATTACTACATGTTTGTAATTTCTTTAATAGAATAAAAAAAGCCACAATGGCATATCTATAGCCTTTAGACTCAAACTTTTAACAGGTTAGAGTTATAAAAGGTAGCATGATGATTCACATCGGCAGTGATGAAATACCTTGTATGTTGAGTGCTTTCAGTCTATATTGAAAATAAATAATTAGTATATTTATTTCCTATATTGATATATGTCCACACAGTTAGCCGAATGGCTATGTGCTTCACAATCATATGTCTGGGAAAGGAGTGTCTTGCATTCGATTCCCGTCGCTGACATGAGGAGTTTAAGGATTTTTCTTAGACATAGCCAAGATAGCCGGTCTTGTGCATGGGCAGCAAGGGTTTTTCTCCCCAGTTTATCTGGGGTTTTTCATCCCACAAGCAAGCAAACTGGCCCCGTGAACACACAGGCTACAGTCATAAGGATACCTCCTGGAATAAGAAGTAACCAACCTATTCCGTAGGATTTCGGTTCTGAATACCTACACGGTAAAAAATGTAGGTCTATGCGTGGGCATAAATCAGAATCAGGATTAATATATAAATACAGGATCCAGAGTCAAAAATCGAAGTCATAGGTTTTATGGACCAACTCCATAGACAACTTCATTTTTTAGGAAGCAATGACAACACACACACCTCATATATTCTCTATAAATAAAGCTTTTATTTCCATTTTATATTTCAGTCAATTTAAATTATCAATATTCTTTTCCCTTGTTAATAATAATAATAATAATAAATAAATAAATGCTATTTTTGCATCATTTTATTCACTATCATAATTTGGAAATGAATCCTGACTGTTTTCATTAGCCTATATGTATCGACCTCCCCCCCCTACAAATGAAGCATTACCTTCAGAGTGAAATTTTTTGCTCTGACCAAAAATATATCTTCAGAGGAACAAATATAAATTGTTCCAATCCAAATAGCTATCTGGATAGATAAAACAATTCATGATAACAAAAAATTTCTATCTGGGATTATTAATTCATCTGATTAGAAGAAAAAAAAAATTTTTGAACATTTTCTCATGGTTCAAGACCATTTCAACCCCTGGATGAAAGGAGAAGTTGAACTCTGGGACCATTATTCTTTGCTCAATTCTCATCAGAAAAGGAATTTTTAACTGAAGATGAGTTAGTTGACCTCATACAGAGGTAGAAGGGTTTTTTCCTCCAGAAACTGGCTTTTCATTTAGTAAAACAAACAGGGCCTGTGTTTTTACCAACAGGCTGAGTGTTCAAATTCCATGGTAAGCATTGATATTTGTAGAATTTCTTTAGATGGCATATGAGTCACTGCCTTGCTTAGTGAAGGCTTTAAAAAAAGTTCCATGTTGCCTCCAAAGCAGAGTTTCTGGATTATGTAAAAAAAATGAAAAATCCTTATCCAATCCATGACAGATTGTAAGCTTACAGTATATTACTTTGCCACCCTCAGTATGAATTGAAGGCAGCAAACAAAAATTCTGTAAGACAAATTTGCTACCATCTGTGAAACACAAACTTCAAAAATGCATCTGCCATAAAAGTTGGAATTTAGAAATTATATGAAGAACCAAAGGCTTCAATTTGGCAACATGAACTTATTAAAGTTAAGGGATATTACATCCCATATTATTTCTTAGCCAAATATAGAAACTATATAAAGTTTGGCGATTCCAAGCATAAACAAATACCTGGATAGTGCAGCACCTGACCCATTTGGTAGTGCAAGCTGAGGCAACTCATAGTAAGGGTGGAGCAAGATCCGATCACTATTCTTGGTATTTACCCATAATATGAACTTAGCTCCTAGGAGCTGTATTACTGTTCTACATTATGGCTTTTCAACAGGTTTGCTAAATTCCATTAACATATATATTACTGCAAACAGCAAAATCTTATTATGCATTAACGTCCTGTGCACTCATACTCTGGAGCTTACTTCATCTAGAAACATGCAAGTTCTAGTTAAGTTTGTATAAAATCGTTATATAATAAAATGTTACCAACTTTCATTTCTAGTAGTTAAGAATTTAACATTTCATCTTTTGAGTTTTCTTTATTCTAATAATATTTATTATTACTGTATGAGAAAGGCTCAACAAATCCGCTTGCCCACTCACTCGTGGTCAGCAGATTTCACCAGCTGTCAAGTAGCTGCTGTGAAATCTACTCACATCAGCCTTATTTAGTAAAAAAAAAAAAAAAAAACCTTTGAACAATTTTTTTGTCTTTAACAAAACACGTGTAATACAAAGGGGAATTCTAGTAACAAAATGAATGTAAACATTTAAAAAAAATAAAATAAATGTTTTACTGCTCTTCAAAGTTATTCTTATTTATTGACTTCTTATAATAGTTCTTACACAAAGGAAATATTCTCAAAACTGGTACCACTAATCACTTTATAGAACTACTGAGTTATTGGGACATTAAAAATGGGATAGGAAATCTCAGGTAAGTACATTTTTTCATGGCGAATAACATTTTGCATAATTTGTCGAGCCCTGTAAATGAGCACCTCTATGGAGTCCAGAGTCTCACTGTAAGAAACCCAAACTATCTACATAGTATGTATCATATCTCTCTTGAAATCATTCATAAAGCACTCAACATAGACTGGCCACCCATTCCACTGATTTACCACTCTCCAAGAAAAAGCTCTAGTCCTTACTTTGCTAACTCTACTCTTCCAAAGATGACTTCTTGTTCTGCTTCCTCTAGTCAAGTGTGGAAATATTTCGTCTACATCACTCCTAATAAACAACCTTTTATCAGCTGAAATCTAAATGGTTTTAGCATATCCCCTCTTTTCTGATTATCAACCAACTTTTGCAATCCACAACCCATCAATTTATCATAACAGGAGCAAGCATTCCTCAGACCATTCACCATCTTGGTTACTTGCTCTGTATCCTCTCCACCACTTCCTCATCCTGGAGAAACCCAAGTGACCAGACCTAAGCACAGTAATCCAGATATGGATATATCAAGGCTTTATAAAGTGCTATGGTAACTTCCTTATCTAATATGTTCTTCAATAACCGAGTAATCCTTGGCCACTTGAGCAACATGCCCTAACCTCAACTCTCTAACACCACACCCAAATCCCCAGCTTCATCAATTTCTCAATTCTTTGTCTCAAAATGCCTAACTTTACACTTTTATAAATTAAACTGGCAACCATTATCTTTTGCTCATACTGTCAGCTTATTTAATTCCTGCAAGTTCTCTACTTAACTATTACCTGACCCAATTTTTCTGTGATTTACAAGAAATGCAAGAAAGAAGGGAAATAATTTAGTAAATCCCTTCAACTCATTTCCTGTATCATTTAAACACAAATTAAGTCCAAGCACAGAGCCTTGTGGCATCCCACTAGTTACTTGTTTCCCTATGGATTCTGCTCCTTCATATACAGCACTAGTCTTTGGTACATGTCCATCAGCAACCCTGATATCCATACAGGTTTCATTTCCATCCCTATTTATTCCAATATGCATAAGAGTTCGATGTGGTATCCTGTCAAGTGTCTTTGCAAAATCCAGGAGTATCAGCATGCAGCCATTCCCTTTATCCAGCTGAGTCACTGCTATTATAAAAAATTAGTAAATTACTAAAGCAAGACTGACCCTTCAGAAAGCAATGCTGTCCCCATAGAGTATCCTATTCTTATCTACCCATTCTTGAATTCTACCAACTCTTTCAATACTTTTACCACATCTGACATACTGAGTGGAGTCTTGGAGTCTCCTCCTGCTCCCTTGGAACTATATCAGAGATTACGTTTAACAGCCTAGTCAGAGGCAATTCCATGGCTGTATTTGCATTCAGATTCTACAATGTCCTAAGTACAGTACTCTACTGTTTATTTGACATTCAAAACAATGGTCCTTCAATTAACTGAATTGTGGCAGAGTGGCATGGAACGTACTTGACTTAACTGACAGTTCCATTAGAAGCATAGCAAATTGCTTTCCTGCTGTGGTCAGATAAAAGGCAGATTACTCTACTTTTAATTCATCAACTTTATTCTCACATCATTTCCTTTCACAGTAATATCCTTACTTAGATGACAGACTCTTGCAAAGTGGTCACTCAATATTTCATCTGCTTCTGTCACTTCAATACTGTCAGCACTTATTAAAGTTGTTCTACCACAATCATTCTTTCTTTTACTTTTTCAAAAAAAATTTTTAACAGCTTCTGCTTGATGATACTACTCATCCATCTAACTCCTATGCAACTATATCCTCCTGACTTTGGGTATAGTCTGACATTGTTTCTTTCAGACACTCTTAGACTTTCTTCCATATACTGCTAACAATCTTCCCTTGCATATTCTTCTACAATGGCACCACTTCAAACTTCCTTTTAAGCAGCTTGTCAATCACCTGCCATGTAGTTCCACATACACACATTCTTAACTGAAAATTCCACATTTTGCAATCTCCCAAGTCAGTGTTTCCTGGTACACACTGACATGTCTACCCTGAGAGAGGGAGGGGGGGGGGGGGCATGCCAGTGTTAATAAAATTTTAGAAGGGGTATGTAGATACTGAAAGTTTGGGAAACAATGTCCTAAGTCAAGACTCTGCATGATCACTCTTCCTCAATCAGTGAATCCAGCCACCTTGGTTATGGACAGATCTTCTGATCCCATGACCAGATCCTACACTATCAAAGCTCCAAGTCTCCTCTATCACATGCTATTTCAAATAATCATCTCTTAGTAAGCATATAAATTCCATTTCATCATATGGTATAAATACCATTTGATCTTTCCTCCTTCAAATCTATGTCTCTGTAGTTGAAGTACCTCCATAATAATTACTCAATCTCTACTCATTGTGCTAATTTGCTGAAGCATGTCTTCCACATCATCCTTTGCACTTGTGCTCTATCCTCATAGCAGATAGCCTCAATGAACTTTTAAACCATATGCATGTCTTCCTGATCTATGTTTTTGGCTGCAATTCATCTGCTTTAATCAGCAGTATCCTTCTCTCATCCACTATCTTCTCTATCCTCCCAGAAAACAATATACTCCCTCACATTCTATATCTGTAATTACACCATCTGCTATTAGCCAAGTCTCACTAATGCCTATAACTACAGGCAAGACTGTGGCAACCAATGTCAAAAACTCCTCTCTTTTTCCTAGTACTTATGTATCAGTGATATACATAAACTCTAGCATCTATCTTAACCCCCCCCCTACCAAAAAAACACCTTTACATCCTGAATTACCTACCCCATTCGATATTGTTGCTTGAGACATTAGATTCCACATATTTTGATCACACTCACTCATCTGCATCTATCCAAATATCTTTAGTTTTCCTGACTTCAATTTTTCACTCTTAGGGAACAAAGCTGTCTCTAAACATAAACTCCAAATTATACTGAGCAAATTTTGACAGCTATCAATGTTTTCAGTTCCATTAAATTTCCCACTACAATTCACATGATGTACCACCAATAGCATTAGATACAAATCATTTTAAATGTTTAAACTACTTCTGTCTTTAATATGACATGAATTACAGCTAACCATAATCATAATATTGAGGCATAGGAGTGACCATTCTATCCTCGTATTTCGGTTACGAAATCCAAGCATGCTTGGAAGGTTGTGGGCCTTAAAGGCCTGTTAAAGCCATTGGGATAGATAGGATAATCATAATATTAAAAATATCGAACCACTTTTCTGCACCACAAAAGGGAATTATGTATATCAAGCAAAGCACACCAACTGCTTCTGTTGCTAAATATATGAAATACTCTTCGAAAGTTGCTAAACTTTACAGTGACAATTCCATAACACACAAAACAGCCAAATCTAAAAACAAAAAGTCCAATGTGTGTATACACCATAGGTACAAAATGGTATGCCAATTTCAAAGCTTCATGAGTTAAACTATATACTTGGATAAGCAGTTAACCAAGTGTTCCTTACTAACATAAATCAGCCAAATAAATTTCAAAAACAAAGTACAGTTGTGGACATTAAAGTCACCTAAGAAGATTATTTCCCTGTTAGAGATGTAGTGCAGAAAGTCAAGTTTCAGAGATAAGTAGTCTAAGAGGACAAAGTGATTTTCACTGTTTGCAGCAGTCAACAGATAAATGTCAACAACAACAACAACAAAAAAAAAAGATAGCAGATAAATGTTACTAAATACAGCAAAGAAACAATAAGTCAGAGAAGGTCAAAAACAGAGGACTCCTGATTTGGCATTCTCTGACAAGAGATATCAGATAGCACCAAGACACAAGTACCACCTTTATAACAAAAAATCAGAGCATACTTTGGATAGTGATGTTAAGATGCACAGTGGATGCCAATTCATATTTTAGGTTGTCAAAACTAGGTCAGTTCTGAATGTCTATAAATGATGTACATTATTTATATTTGTGATTATCTATAATGGTGAAATGGATGTAGTTATGTTAGTACTTTTTAAAAAAAAAAAATTGCGAGTTTTTTTTTTAAAACTTCAGTGACACTAACATGATTCCTCTGGTTTCTCACAGTATAAGTTGTTAAGTAGCCTACTAGAGAATAGCAAAATGCAATGAGAAACAGATTCTTCCATGCCTTGATGGCATTTCCAAAGATAATAATACTACTATTCTCAAGGCACTACTGGAAGAGTATGTGGCAGTAGGATTATGAATAAACTGATCAGGACTATTTGGAGTTATAGTTGAAGTAACTAATGTAATAAGAATAGTGTATTATGTCTGTTAAGTGTATATCCTTCTGGCTGGTCTGTGTTTTGCAAAATGTAAAACCTTGATAGAAAACCCTGCTATCACTGTCAAATCAGCTAACTAACTTCTGTGTACCATCTGGAAGTCAGTCTGTGAATGGAGTTTTGGGTCCACACAGTATGATTAACTTTTCCTTCGAGGATTTCTGATCTTCATCACCAGAGGTGATGAACACCAGGAAATGAAGGTTCATTATGATCTGGTAGTCCAGTCAGCATTTTGCTGACTGGACTACTAGATCATAATAAGGGATATTTTCCCAACTAGGAAAATATCCCCTTGCTGCATGATAGTTATAACCTCTGCAGATTGTACTGTTCAATGATAGCAAACTATGAAATATAATTCCTTCTTATATTGTTTAAGATTTTCTCAGAAATGAAAGGGATGGGAACTTCTTCCTGTAGAAGATGATTCCCTCCTCTTCACACTTCCATAATTTACAAATGTTCAACTGACCATATTCATAACAGCTGTTTCTCACTTGTTTACACTTACAATGAGACAAAATTTTGAAATATATATATATATATATATATATAGTTGACATATAGTTGATTTAGTTCACTGATATATTCAACCTAATTTAAATAAAATGAAAAGAGGCAATTGAGAAAGATTTTGTGAGCTTCTTTAACCAATTTTGATCAAATTTGGAATTCAGTTGAAAGTTCATTCACTTGGTTATACTATAAATTAATGATGCCAAGAAATGATCTTGGTTTCATCCTTTATTCAAGTATAGACAAACAAAATCTGTGCATGAAATAACTTCATGACTGGACCACTTGTATACAGAGGCTAATGACTTCACATCAATTGCCTTAGTATCCCATAATGCAATACACATATCCTTACAGACAGGTATAATGCTAAGCATTATGGGAAGGGCCACTACCAGTTTCAACCTTTATCGAGGTCTCATCAGTGGGAGCTAGACCCAGAAATGATACTAAGGTTGAAGTAATGCAGTAATAATTTGGAATTTAGTAATAAGGTGTGACATCTTTTTTGACTATTTGTATATGAAAATATGACTTCTGCATTAATTCAACTGTAGTGTCACTTCTGGGTCTGGCTTCCACTGATCCTCAATAAAGGTCAAAACCAGTCTGGGTAGTGGCCCTTCCCATAATGCATATCATTATTATTATTCAGGCCACCATGGAGTCAAAAGACTCATCATGGGAGGTCCTTTCTAAGAAACACAAGTCTATCAAGACTCATCGAGGGAGGTCCCTCCTAGGAAACACAAAGTCTATCATACCAGTCCTTAAATGCATTGACCGTTTTCGATCTCACCACTCCATCAGGCAATGCATTCCATGGTTCAACCACCCTCCATGCAAAGAAACCACTCCTCACCCTCTTTCTCACAGTTTCCTTTCGTAACTTCCAGGGATGGCCCCTTGTTATGACGTTCCTGCTGTTCAACCAAGCGATAAAACTCCCCAGTGTCAACCCTGTAACCACCTCTCAACAGTTTAAGTCTCAGTCATATCACCCCTCCTTCTTCTATCCACCAAACTCGTCCACACTCCCTCAGCCGATCCTCATAACTAACATTGTTCAGTCCCGACACCATATTTGTTATCCGCCTTTGTATCCTTTCCATAGCTAATTTATCCCCTTCAAATCCTGGGGACCAGATCTGAGAACAATAGTCTAAGTGTGGTCTGACCAGAGTCTTATACAACGGAATGATAACCATTTTATCTCTGCAGGTCGGTGTCCTTCTCATTATTGCAGCAATTCTCTGTGTTACCTTCACTACCTTTGCAATATGTCCTCTAAATTTCAGGTTTCTATCAATCATCAAACCCAGATCTCTTGTCTCTCCTACTTCCTCCAGTTTAACCCCCCCACAGAGTATGTGCTGTCCCATCGATGTGTCCCAAAGCTCAAGACCTTATATTTTGCTGCATTAAACTGACACCCCCATTCATTTGCCCATATATCTAGCTTATTCAAATCCTCTTGCAGGGCTACCACATCTGCACTATTACTAATAACCCTTCTTAGCTTCGCATCATCTGCAAACAACTGAATATCTCCTTGCAATCCACGGACAATGTCATTGATATAAAGGTTAAACAATATAGGTCCCAGTACTGAACCCTGTGGAACCACACTTGTAACCTTCTGCCTCTTTGATATTGCTCCACCATACACCACTCTCTGAGACCTATCAGACAGCCAATCCTGAATCCAATTGACCAATCTGACATCCAGACCCATGTGCTGCAACTTGAATATCAGCTTATCATGTGGCACCCTGTTAAATGCCTTTGCTAAGTCTAGGAAAATGGCAGTATATGCCTTTCCCTCATCTAATGCTCTTGTAACTTTATCATAAAAGGCTAGCATAGTGCTAAAACAAGAGCGCCCCTTCACAAATCCATGTTGACTCTCACTGATAACATTACCTTCATCTGCCCCATGCTGTATATGGTCCCTCACTACTTTCTCCAAGATCTTACTAACTACTGATGACACACAAACTGGCCTATAATCAGACACTTCCAGTCTGCTACCGCACTTATGCAATGGCATTATCTTACCTTCCTTCCATGGGCACCTTTCCCGCAGGCAGACTTTCATTGAAAAGCCAGGTCAAGGGTACTGTCAGTCCCTCAGCACATTCTCTCAAAGCTCGTGGTGAAATACCATCCGGAGTACTCAGTATGTAGAACACACTTTCCTCCTGCATCTCTAAACCCCGAACCTGCTTTATCCCTCTAGTATTCAAATTGACTCCTCCAGGATGAAATACTCCAATAAAGTGTTCATTGAACAATTCCACTATGTCCTCTGCATCAGTCACTCTATTACCATTTTTATCTCACAATGTCATTCTTCCACAGTCATTTCTCCTCCTACTGGCCACATAGCTAAAAAATTCCCTAGGATTTTCCTTGGATCTAAGGGCCAATATTTTCTCATATTCCAGTTTCACCTTCCCTACCATACTTAGTCACTCTTCTGGCCTGTGTCTTATATTTTTCATGTATCTTCTCTTCACCTGTCTCCTTATATCTCTTCCATAGCCTCTTTTTCGCATGTAGCTCCTGTTTAATATTGTTTGTCATCCACTTTACTCCAAATTGTGTCCTCTTCTTCACACGTGGAATACAGCTTACCATTGCTGCTAACAAATATTCCTTCACAATTTCTCAAGCACTAATGATATCCCGCCTTCCAATTCCTCACTCCACGAAACTTCCCCAAGTTGACGTCTAAGACTATTATAATCACCTGCTTTATAATTCCACATACATTCCCATCTCTTTGATACTCCTGCATGTCTATTCATTTTCCAAGTCAAAACCATATGGTCACTCTCTCCATCTGGTGGGAGAGATGTCATCTCAGTTATTATCAACTCTTCAGATGCTATAACCAAATCCAAAACTCTTGAACCTCTTGTTCCCTCTGTTACATGTTGCCTAAGACATTTGTCCCTCAAGAATTCTAGAAATTCCATTCCCTTATTGCTACATGCATCTTCCTTTCCCCAATCTATACTGCTGTAGTTAAAATCTCCCATAACAATTGTTCTACTTGCACGCTCAAATGTCTCAACATCTCCTGGTCCCCACCCTCTGTGCTCCTTGGTCTGTAGCAACACCCCACTAAATATCCTGTCTTGTCCACCTCCACCTCATACCATATGCTTTGAAAATCATTAGTGTCACAGCCTTCCGAAGCCTCCACTCTTAGAGGACATAGGTCGTCACTTATCATAAACAGTACTCCACCACCACGCTTTCCCTTTCTATCCTGCCGAAAAATGCTGTACCCAGCAACTTCTATTCCTGTTATTATATACTCTTCTGTCAACCACGTCTCTGTGATTCCAATAATCTTTGGCCAGGCTGATGCTATCAGAGCCACCAATTCCTCTCCCTTATTCCGAATACTCCTGGCATTGGTATAAAACATAAAAATGTCACTGTTTCTATACTCAGCATTATTCCCTCTAGACTCCACTGGGTCAGCGTTATCTGATGAGTTAAAAATAAAGCACTTGAGCAAAGACTAAAGACCACAGGTATGAATTCTAAGAAAAATTAAAAGAGTGAATAGATGGCATCAGTGGCATAATCATATTGAAAATGAAGATATTAGGAATGAACTTGATTGTACATGTACGTTTACATTGTATAATGTACATTCTACATGTGCATAAGGATATGTGCATTGCATTGTGAGATACTAAAGAAACTGATGTGAAGTCATTCCTCTATATACAAGTAGCATAGTCATGAAGTCACTTTATACACAGACTGTTTACTTACACTTGGATAAAGGATGAAACCATGAATATAATCTTTTGCCAACTTTATATAATTAAATAATATTTATATAATTTTTTTATTGAAATACAGTTATTGTTAATGTGATTCTCACTCACAGACGGTTGTAAGCCTATAGTTCATTAGTACCATGAGTGGGATTTTTTTCCTCTATTTTTATTGATTTCATAATTTTTCTTTTGTAGTTTATTTTTTATATAGCCCAGAAACAAAACATGGAGCTTTTTTCAAGCCACTTCAGGCCTCCATTAATAAACAGGGTGGTGTTATCACAGAATGTGATGAAATTCATCTCCACTTAAAGACAAACAGAAACATTCATGACCATGGTAGGAATCAAACCTATGACCTGTTGTTTAGAGAGCAGATATGCTAACCACTCAGCTAACCAGGCCACAACCCATCAGCTTGCCAAAACAAATCTTCAATCCCCAAAAATGAAGTGTAGATTGCAGTACAGAGCACTTCCACTGCAGATAGCTCAAGCATTCATATCTTTCAGTGCATTTTAATCATCATCATCAATTTCCTGATATGTAACCTGAAGGGATGTTCAGATAGGCAACTATAACACTATATAATTAAGTTCACATTATTTAATATTAATCTATCAACTATATTCTCCAAATTACTCCATTGCTTCTCAGCACTCCAATATTCTCGTATCTAGCATTTCATGCTTCTAAAGCACTCCCAAATGAATGAATCAATCTACCCAGACCTTGGTCTTTCTCTAGGTCTGGTCTCTTTCCTGCTATCTTGGCATCAAGCACCTTTTTTTCTAATCTTTCCTCATATCAGCTCTGCTCAGACATTCATGAATGCTAACAATCATTTCATTCCTAATTCATTCACTAACAATTCATTCCTAATATCTTCATTTTTAATATGATTATGTCACTGATGCCATCTATTCACTCTTCTAATTTTTCTTAGAATTCATACCTGTGGTCTCTAGTCTTTGCTCAAGTGTCTTATTTTTAACCCAACTCTCAGATCCATCTTACAACTGCATTGAACAAAATTTTATATTCTGCTAGTTTGGAGGTATGGCTAATTTCTGTTATTTCATGTGAATTTATTCAATGACTCCACCATACCAGCTTTGCTTATTCTGTTGTCTATTTCCAAATTTGTCACTAAAAGTTGTGCCTAAATAGCTGAAATATTTGGTGGATTAAAGGAGGAGCAATGACTTAACCAAAATGTAGATAGGCAAAAGATATCTATCATCAAGTAGACAAATGTGTGGGATATAAGAGTAACTGATGGTAGAAGATCATTTCAAAAAGCTGTAAAAAAAGGGGAGAAGTGGGGAGTACATGAGTAAAAGAGTGAAGATTTTTTGCATGGAGAGTGGGTGGTGAGTGCACCAAAGCATTGTGCCCAAGGTGAAATTTGATAGATACTTGAATCTATACCTATCATCAGTGTGCATGATAATGAAACCTTAGAGTATGACTAAGCCTCTTTCAGGACTGGATTAAGAAATGTGGTCTGCATATCTTGGTAGACAGAAGAGATTATAATGACAAACATTAGTTAATGAGAAGATACAGAGGGGAAAATTATTGCACAGGATAATAGGTGGTTGGAGAATGAGAGGTCATCCCTGGAAATTGTATAAAAATCATGTCAATAAGGAAGAAAAAAGGGAGATTTTGCATGGCAAGCAGTGAATGTATTGCTGGAGTGAGTGATGCTCCGACACTATTTTCAAGGGAAGGTATAATAAGTATTGCAGGCCAAGTGTTTGGCTACTCGCGAGTCTGATTCCATTCCTGAAGATAATACTAAAATCAATCAGTTTTGAATGTCATATTGCTGCACATATTTTCCTTTGGCTGCAAAAATCATTTTGATTCACCACACTGATCTGTTCTTATCAATTACATTTTTTTATTACACACAATTTTGTACTGGCCGATTTTTTAATAACAGTTTGTAATGATGAATATTAATAATTTTTTCTAAATTATGAATCTGAGGAATAGAAAACAAATCTTTAAAGTATTACTTCCAAACCTCCATGGAGTCCAAAGACTCATTGCAGGAAGTCAAAACACACACACACATATATCACTAATTATCATACCTTACCATGAAGTCATAGTGTTGGAGTATTGCTATCCACTATGGCAAAACAGATTCCCCTCATTCATCAGCCACCACTTTTTTTTTTTTTTTTTTTTTACTTCCTTACTCATGAACTTAGTAGAGTTTCAAGGGATGCCTTCTTGTCAGCTCTTGGGTAGATTCCTTGATATTCTATCTTGAAGTAGTATAAGCCAGTCTGATTGGCCAATATCTACTCTCCAACCATCATGCTGCAGGATGGAATCCTGCTATGGACATGAATGTTTGTGATGGTCAATGGGTGGGAAATGAACTTTACTGGCCAATGTGAGACCACTGTCCTGCTTACTGAAGGATTGAAGTAACTTGAAAAGTTCCATGTTTAGTTTGGAGCAGAGTTTCTGAATAGAAAAAAAATCTTTAGCTCAATCTCCAAATGCAATGGCATTTTTTTCCTGTTAATAAAAAAAAAAGAAAAAAAAAGCTATTGCAGTTGGAGAGTAATTTATCAGACTTCCTTGGTATTATTTTTTGATTAAAATATTTGATGCATGCACTATTAAAATGTTTTATTTTAGGAAACTGTTTCAACCCACTCCAGATTTTTTTTTTTTTTCAGGTCACCAGTAAGCAAAGTGGTTATATCAATAAATGTGATGAAACCATCACCTAAAAGACCTGATATCTGTGCCACTCAGAAATTCAAGCCCATAGCACTGCTGGTGATAATGCCATGTTCTATTAACTCCAAGAGCATGCATGTTTCCACACACTTACCATTGAAGGATGACATATTAATTCTCACTATTAACGACTAGTAAGGATAAACCACTATGCAGCAAAAACTTGAAATGTGGAAAAACAAAGGGGAAGGGGGGGGCACAAAAGCAAAGTTATTAAACAGGGGAGAAAATGTTATTGCTGCTGAAGGATGATTAAGCAAGCTTCCTTGGTATTATATTTTTACTAAAAAAAAAAAAAAAAATGCATGGTGCACCAATATTTGACGTTTCCATTTTAAGAATCTTGACAAATTTTAAGCAGACTGGTTTCTGTCATTGTGGAAGTGTGTTAAAAGTGATTTCAAATTATAGTTCAGCTTCACATAAATGGCTATACCTACTGCTAGATAAATTACTTTCTCCTTTTTTCGCTAACTGTGCCTACATATTTCAAGTGGTATTTATGTTGTTCCAATTTTTAATATCTTGAAACGTACTGAAAACAGTCGGAAATTTCGATGTTAGTTAGGGTTTTACTGTTCCATTTATGCCTTGATAACCTCCTTGGGCGATATTTCTGGTGAAACAGTGCTCATTGTAATAAGAGAAGCCATCAAGATTCTAAACTATACTTAATACTACTTAACTGACTAGTTACAGCATATTAAAAACTCTATTCACGCAAAACATGGCAACGAAAGCCAGTGATAATTGCTGTTCTACTCATTCGAAGCGAAAGTATATTATTCAAATAACGGTAAAGTATAATCATATGCAGTTAATTTATTCATCTTTAACCAAAGATGCACTCTAATCGAAAACTCATTTTTATTGCACCAATCTGTAAATCTTCAAAATCCAATAATGATAAGTTATAGTCGTTTATATTATAAGGTCAGTGCAAATTACATATATATGCCGAAATATTTGGAAGAATGTAAAATTTTCGATACACAAGATATAACACATTACAATGGTAAAGCTGAACACATGGCTTTCCTCTTTTTTTGTGTAAGCAACGTCCGTTATGAACGCTGCCATGCTTTTCACGTCCATTCGTCTGCATATGCTATACCACTTTTCATACTCGAATATCAAGCTAACGGAAATACAAAACGCTCTAGTTATCTAATTAGATTTCAATGTTTTGTAAAAAAGCAATTTAAATTCTGCAGCAAAATTTCGAAACTCACAAATACAGCACCGAGAACGAGGTTGTATAAGGAAAATCATATACACAGCTGTGTCGAAAAATTTTGGATCCATTTTTTTGTTCTTCTTATAAAACTTTCTTCCGTGGTTAACTTACCTAGATTTTGTCATTTTTATCAGCATTACTATCAGTTCCCAATATAGTATTCACAACCACAGTCCCCAAAACACAGCCGAAATGCACTTTTACCGGGAATCTCTAGTTGTAGCGCTACTGAAATCATTTAGTCAAAGGCGCCATTCAACTGCAACTTTCATAATAGAAATAAAAATAATGCACGAAAAGAAATTCAGGTCCAATTTTAAACAAGCCAGCTGAGGATAGAAAGGACTATGTTAATGAGTTAAATTTGAAATTCAAATATTATATTATATATTTGAATATCCAATTCAAATACTTATTATAATTCATAAAACACATGATTAAATGTGGATTATCAATCAATACATAGCACGTGCTTGGTTGGAAATGGTAAGTAAAGCGGATTGTGTTGATTTTTAACGCATATTACGCATATAAAAATAAGTACTTAATTAGGATATTATAATTATTAACAAATCCTCGTGAAGTAAGTAGACTCATCGAGGATATCTAGTAAATGATAACTAACAGAGTAATACATTATGAGGAGAGGTCACTACCCAGACCGGTTTTAACCTTTTTTGAGTAGCTAGACCTGGATGATATCAAGGTTTAAGTGAAAAGAACTTACATACCTTCACTATACGAATGCCAGAAAGGTGTGCCCATCATTATATTATAACTAAGATGAAAAGCCAAACGGCTATTTTATTTTTATTTATTAAAAATAGTCGTTTGGCTTTTCATCTTAGTTATAACAGAGTAATAATATAGAGAATAAACATTTCTAGAAATGCTCCTAGCAAAGATCTGGACGGATTCGAACATGGTCAATGATATGGAATCACAAGGCTTCAAATAAGCAGTAGGTCATCATAATATACTGCCATGTGTATTAAAAGGGTATTTTTGTTGTAACTCTTACTCAACTGTTTAATGAGAGTCACAAGGTTGCTAGAAGATCCTGATAATTAAACTTTTTCATAAAATTCTAATGAGCAGAAGCGAGTTACAATGGAGCTAACAAATGCTCCGTAAAAAATTCAGCACAGTTTTATACGAAAGTTATAATAACCTTGATAGGAGATTTGTTCTTTCAGATTGTGCAAAAGAATAATATAAATGAAGTGGTTGAAAGTAATCTAGAAAATGAGATGCTGGCTCGGAAAGAAATTGCACGCTTACGTGGACCCATTCACAGGACAAAACGTGAGCTGGAACGACCCGAAAAACGATTAGCGAGTAGTACAGAAGGACATAGCATTGAAGAAAGAAGGAGTGAATAGCAAAATCATAAAAGTGAGCGAAACTAGAAAAAAAGAGATACTATTTATGGAGATTCGATTATAAGAGGTGTAATTAGTGAGAAAGTGACGAAAGCATGTTTTCCAGGTGCGAAGATGAAGGATGTTAGTGATGTTGTAAGTATGCAGAAGAATGGAGTGAATAGGTTGATTGTATTGACTGGCACAAATGATTTCAAAGGCGAGAAATATACAATGAAATAAGACTTAAAAGAGTTGTTACTGGAAGCGAAAATGATGAGCAAAAAAAGGAAAGATTGTGAGTCGCTGCCTTGGTATGACAGGACAGAACTGAGAAGGACCATGATTTCCAATGAGTCAATGAAAAGATTGTGCAGGAGGAATGGTGTGCAGTTTCTTGATGTATGGAGTGAGTTTGATGAACGAAAGGATGTATATGCCTGATAGACTGCATTTGAATGGTTCTGGAGTTAGATGTTTGGAGAAAGTGTTGTTTAGTGAGAATATGTGGTACTGCAAAACTAGAGATATTAGGGAGGATGAAATAAGCATGTATCTTATCATCCCTGTGATAAATGAGCTTGGGTTCCGTAATGATTATGCAATGCCGAATGGGATTTTAAAGGTATCCAGTTTAAAGTATTGGTAATGACATTAGACAAGAGTAACAATGGGTACAAACTGGGTGTTGAAATGCAAGAAGTATCAGGAATAAGGGTGAGGGGTATGGGGCCTTAGTAAGCTCAACTTGACCAAATATTATATGCATCAATGAGACCTGGTTGACTAAAAATTATATACCAGCTATGAGGATTTAATTCCTGGAACGGCTGCGTAGTGTCGCACGTGTGGTGATTTGGTTGGAGAAACGTGAGTACAAAAGATGTTTGTACATCTTTTAACTAATGCGTGCATAAACCTCAAGCGGTAGAGACATTGATAGTTGACTATTGCAAAAACAATCAATAGTGATCTGCGTGTAAATTTTGAATTAAAAGTGTGTGACGGGAATTTAGAGCAGCGTGGTAATAACAAATTTTGTGCGAAAATCGGCAAAACTGCTACTGCAACGTTGGAGCTGTTAAAACTGTCATATGGTATGAATGCTCTGAAAACGTCAAGTGTCTTTGAGTGCCATAAGAAATTCAAAGATGGGCGAGAAGATATGAACGACGATCCCAAAGTGGGCAGCCAAAAACAAAAATGACGGACGCAAATTTGAACAGAGTGCAAGATTTGGTATGGCCTGACAGACGATTAAGTGCGCCATTAATGACTGATGAATTGCAAATGAATCGAGAAACAGTCAGGGTAATTTTAACTGAAAATTAGATATGCGAAAGATTTGGAAAGAAATCACGACAATGCACCAAGCCATAGTGCGCTCATCATGAGAGAGTTTCTGGCCAAAAAATCGATTACCGAATTAGGTCAGCCTGCTTATTCACCCGGCTTAGTTCGCAGTGATTTCTGGCTCTTTCCAAAATTAAAGACTGCACTAAAAGGACGAATATTTTCTGACATCGCTGATATCCAGCATAATGTGATAAAGGAACTCAAAAGTATTCTGAAAAATAGTTCTAGGCCTGTTTCCAAAAATGGAAACACCATCTAAACCAGTGTATAAATGCACAAGTGGACTACTTCGAGGTGGCAGCGGCCACTAATGTATAGTTCCGAATGTAGGTTTTTACAGGTACATTCCGGGAATTAAATTATCACACCTCTTAGTTACAGGGATAGAATGTAAACAGTAATGTATTTTCAGGGAGAATAGAAGGAACAGGACAGGAGGTTGGGCAATGCTGATGATAACTGTAGAATTACAACGAACAAAATCAGAAGTTAAAGAGGATATTAGTTATGAGGGAGATCGTGCAAAAAATAAATAAATAACCAACAGGCAAAAAACAACTGATATCGAATTTAGTCCACTATTGCTATCTACATGAAGCAAAAGTAAATTCCATTTGGCCGGCCTGGTTGACCAAGTGGTTAGCGTATCAGCTCTCCAGTCAAAAGGCTGCAGGTTCGAATCCCGCATTGGGTATGAATGTTTGTGATTGTGTGGTGGAATCGTAGATGGTGTTGGTATTGCGATTCGTTCTAGTTGGTGGAGAAAGAGAGCTGTAGAATTATTATTGTTACATTATCATTTAACAATAATAATTTCCATAGGGCTACAAAAACACCCGTTTTTTTTTCCAAATTTTTTTCTTCTAAACTATACAGGAACGAAAAAGAATACAAAAAAAAACAATACGTATTATGCAGAAATGTTAGGAAAATTTGAAAACAATTTTGAGATAAGAACAAGTATAATTTTCCTTAGCTACAGCATACTCTAAAGACTATGAGAAAAAAATATTTAAGGATAGAAGAAAAAGTGTCTTAAAGAGAAATGGGGATGATAAAGGCAAAACGAAAACAAAAAATAAATACAGTACATTTCATAACCGAGTGATTACTTTGAAAAAATTTTTAAATGGGATAATCAATGGCAGAATAGCTCTATGAGCAAACCCAGGAGAAATGTAGTGATGAAAGAACTTGAAGATTAGAACAGAATTTGATCTTGGAAATCTGAAAAACAGCTAAAGTAGATTAAAATTGACTGTATATACAGTTGGGAAAGAAGTCAATGAACACCCCCATGGGCAAAGTATATCGTGTTATGTAACGAGTCACTTCTTTGTAGCCATATAAATTGGAGGAAAATGATGCACCCAAGTCAATACAGTAGTATCTGGGGGAAATGGCCACGAGAAAGGAACTGAAGGAGTTAGAAAGAGTCATTGTGATACGACGCCATGTTGCAGGTCTATGTGTTCTGCAAACTGTTGAATAATTGGGCTACTTTGGGTCAACAATCAGTGATACCACTCTGAGAGGGAAATGCAAAGAGTTAACTTGCAAGTGCTGCTACCCGTAGTGGACGACCCACCAAACGTGACCTTAGGGTACGTCGGCCAACACGTTGAATGCAGAGTTTCGGGCATCGACTGAAATACGAATCTGCACAAAAAGATTCAGAACCAAGGCGCATAATATGGGTTACCATGGTAGAACTGCAATATGCAAGCCCCACATTACTCGAACCAACCTGCACATTATCTTCAGTGGTGCAAAGAGCGTTGTACAGTGGAATGTGGAAACTCGAAAAGCTGTTATGGAGTGACGAATCACGCTAGACTCTCTGCCGAGCAGACTGAAGGGTACGGCGGATCATACTGCCAACTCTGAAATTCGGAGGTGGCAGTGTGATGGTACGGTTCTGTTTTTTGGTTTGGCCTTGAATCACTGTTTGTGGTGCCATGAACATTGAACTCCGAGAGGTTTCTCAACATTCTGGACAATGCAGTTTCCTATTTTGTGGCGTTTCTACGCTGACGATTGTCTCTTTCAGCAAGATAAGGTACCATGTTATAATGCTACTGCTGCTGTTGCTACTGTAACTGCATGGGTTGTGGACATGAACGTCACTATATTTGATTGGCATCCACAGATCCCTGATAGCAATCCTATTGAACAACTGCAGAGTGTACCGGTGCGTCGTTTCAGGTAAAGGAAATCTGCTGCAGAACAGTCCAGGACTTCATTACATGCTGGCAGGAAGACGGGTCCAAAATTCCCATTGAGAGCTATCATATGCTTGTGGAAAATATATGTCCTGTAGGCTGGCTGCTTTCATCTCAGAGAAAGCATTCTTACTTCTCATTAAAGTGGGTGCTGTGACTGCTTGTTCCTCATATTATGATGTCCATTCACTTCTTTCCAAGCATTCTGTTCTCAAATATCTATAAAAAAATGATAAAAAAAAATCAGCTAACGCCTTTTTGTTCCAGCATAGGGAGTAGTTCAGGCCGATTTAGTCGTATCTAAGTTTTGGAAAATGAGGAGGAACTTCCACTGGTAGCCAGGGGTGCGCCAGTAGTGTCTGGCGCCTGTGTGCAAAACTTTAGTTTTTGCCCCTATACCCCTCCCTCCAATAAAAAAAACACTTTATAAAAACGTTATTTTTAATATTTGATGCCAATAAAGTGAGTATTTATTTTGAAATTTATCTCCTAAATAGGAGGGCATATTTTAAAAGTCAGGATCATTAGCTACACGTCGCGTGTGTTCCTATATAAAAGGATCAAGCTTTTCTAACATCTCAGTGCATTTTAAAAAATTGCCATTGTTTAGATCGTAAAGTTTATTACTTTTACCATGAAGAGCTAGGTTTTCTTTGCCTAAAAACTGTATTACAAAAATTATTATTTTTGTAATACAGTTATTTTTGTAATGAAGTTACAAAAATTATTATTTTTGTAACTTCATACCAACGTTTCCTTTCATTATCTAAAACTGTTTGTTGCAAATGATCAATACAAGTTTTATTTTTTAAGGATGTAATTAATTCTGTCCATTTTTTGTAATTGTTCAAATGATTTAAATTTTTCTCATGACGATTCAGGTACATTGCAAGATGTTGCCTTTATTCTGCTGATAACAGCGGAATATAGAATAAAGTTAAAAACTGCCTATTTTCTTATATATGTTTAGAGCAAATATGTGTGTGAACAAGATTAAACAAATTCAAACGCGCGTCACCCTGTAAACAGTGAAATGATGCAAGTTCAAGTTTTTACTTGTTTATGCTAAAATACTTCTTAGAACCAGATCAGAATAAAATAAGATCTTAAGGAATAATAACGAATAAGTGATTATAAATAATTTGTTTAAGACAAATCTATAAAATATAATTAAAATTTAAACAAAAATGTAATTTATTTTGATATAATTAACGAATAATATTTTTTTAAAGGATTTCCTGCTCCTCTGAAATCTTTGGCGCCTGTGTGCGTTGCACACATTGTCCGCGCGTCCCTGCTGGTAGCCAATCAGAGATAGCTGGCCTAAGGCTATCACTAATTAATTGGTACAGCTGCTAACACGTGCCGCCATCTCGTGGTCCCTAGCCCTAACATAATATTTTTAATGCCTGAAAATAGCGTGGATTCGATGGCCGATTTTCTTCAGTTTACGGGACAAAAAAATCCGAGTTTCCCGGAGTTTTTTTAAAAAATCCCGCTTGCCTGTGGCAGAGATCGACTAACTCGGGAAGCGGTCGAGAAAAGGCTTAGAAAAATGTTTATCTAGTCGGCAATTAGATTTGAACAGAAGTCTTCAGTCATGCAGTTAAGCTCTATGGGGTGTAAACGCCACTTCCACTGAGCTACACAGTCTTAAGAAATAAAATTTAATGAGGAGATTATTGAACATTTATCTGCTACATGTTTGAGGTTAAGACAAATATCCGAGTTTCCCGAAGGCAGAAAGCGATGTCGCGAAATATGGAACTTTTGGAAAAGTTAGGGGAGATCAAACCAAACAGTGATTTTCAGTATTAGGTTTTTATATTATGGCAAATGGTTGAGAAATGTGGAAATATGACACAAATCTGTATTTGATTTTGAAGATCTAAAAAGTGTATGTTATGGTGCCACTAGAAAATCTGCTCAAGATGCTGTTTTTTTAATCAAATTTCGCACAAAGTAGCTAGACTGGATGCTGTATTGATGAAAAAGAATTATATACTTTTCATCATTCTGCTTGGTGAAAACACTCACGTCACTGCAAGAGAAGTAAAAGTTTCTGTACATTATGGGCAATTCAGGTGATTATGAGAAACGTGTCGCTGTAATAGCACTTTGCAAGTTTAGAATGCAGCTACAGTTATTTTCAATGTGCTAAAAATACTTGGGACGATTAGGATGTTTGTGTATCGGACTACTAATTTGGAAAGATAAACAAGATGTATCTCACCTCCAAAGAACAAGTCTGCTAGGACGCCACAGTTTGTGAGAGCTCTGATGGCACGCCTCCACCTTAATCCTGTAAAAATGCAGAAAGCGATGACGCGAGATATGAAAGTTTTGCAGAGAATGATGTCACGTGTACTAACTGATGACCTCGGGCTAGAGCCTACCTTCATTCTATTGGACATTTCCTAACACCACAACTTATCCAGCAGAGGGTGGAAAAACTCAAAGGCGCTTATCAGAGACACAGACACAGAGAGATCTTCACAGATGACAAGATTTTCACAGTGGAAGAATCATTTAACTGCCAAACAAATTTAACAGGGGTCAAACCCTCCATCAAAATGTATCAAGAAATGCCGAGAGACCTGTGGTATGGCCGCTGAAGAACATCTTGTTTCACAGTAGGCAGTTGTTCACAGGTTATCATCACTGTGTCAGTGAGGGTTTAGTGGGCGGGAAAGTTTCATGTCTGTGAGAAAGGGGTCAAACCCTCCATCAAAATGTATTAAGAAATTCTGAGAGACCTGTGATATGCGCCTGAAGAATACCTTGTTTCACAGTAGGCAGTTGACCTTCCAAAAGGATTTAGCCCCAGCACACAGTGCAAAGACCACACAACAGTGATCGGAGGAGAATGTGTCCGACCACATATCACCATCCGGTTGGCTGTCTGGAAGTCGTGATCTGATTCCGTTGGATTGGACTTCAAATTGTGGTTGTAGCTCAAGTGAAGCTTGCAAGAAACGATATCCTAGCATCTCCAGCCTGAAGGCAGATATGGAGAGAGAGAGAGAGCACAATGGAAGTTTCCATTTAGTTGTTACCAGTTTGATTGTTGCCTATATATATATATATATATATATATATATATATATACAGAGAGAGAGAGAGAGAGGTAAGTAGTAAACCAACGTTGTTAATGAATCCTCTCATGAGAGACTGAGTATGACTGACAGCTACGCTATTTCTTGGTGCAATACACTAATATTATTACGTACAATAGTATAAGCTGCAAACCATGACGCTACCTCCTAAACCTCAAGTTATGTTTACAAGGCAATCTGAGTTCATTGATACATTGGGCTCTTGCCAAACTCTCTGCCTAAACTAGGCAGAGAGTTTGGCATGGTACACCTTGTTCTGTGCCTAGCCTAAACTAGGCACAGAACAAGGTGTACCATGACTGGTCGGACCCAAGACTTTTTTCCACTGTCCAGTGACGGTGTTCCTGACACCATTGTTGGCGAACTTTCCAATTCTGCGCAGAAATCAGTGGTTTCTGCATAGGCACGCGACTGTCAATATCAATCCTCTTCTATTCCTTACGCATAGTTCAGCGAGATATTGGTCGGGAACACTCTTCATTAAATGCTTTGATCAATTGCTGTACACAGGAAGTTCTGTTTATATATATACAGACGACAGCGTTCTCATTCTCGACAGAACGTTTTAGCACCATATTTACACCCCTTATAGAAGCAAATGGATTATTTTTCAACTGATTAAATATCTGCTGCAAAATTGCGATTCCAGCAGGCCATTTATCGGACTCCGAAAGATCCTTTGCTTTTCCTATTGTGATCAACATACTTAATATTGACCATTACTGTTCAGCAGCATCCTTAAATAGTTGTCTGGAACACGTGGTGTCGAATGTGAAGACGTATTTTGCAATTCTGTGGTTGGTTTGTGTGAAAACCAGTGTCCGGAGAAAAACTCTAATGGCTGTGCCAAAGTTCGATTAACTTGGGAACCGGCCGAAGTAAGGCCTAGGAAAGTTCCTATAGCTGGTGACGAGCTTTGAATTTTTAATTTTGCTTTTTAGGGCAGCCTATCTCTATGAAAACAAACAGTATTTCTGCTGGATCACAGGCATCGGTTTGTTTTTGCTTGAATAAATGCATGGTTTCCTTCAAAGAGTGCAATTATTTTAAATGCAATAGGAATAAAACGAGTTATCTGACTTTTAATTATTTATTTATTCTTAGTGGATTTATTCTTAGCGGGGAAGAAAACCTAGTCTGAAAGCGGGGACCACGATTGGACCAGAACAATGGTCTTTATGTATTTATTCAATTATTTTGGAAATTGATGTGTAAAATCTTTCTTACAAGGTTTTTAAAATTCAATCGTGCGTGCGCGTGTGTGTATTATTAAGTCATATTGATAAACTTGTGAAGACAGCGGATAATGGAAATGATGCTGATAGCACTGACTTATAGATGTTAGGGTTCCATTGTAAGCGTATAAAGCTTT